>NC_051183.1:8053534-8173533 GCF_013339695.2 Rhipicephalus sanguineus
ATTCTTCACGAGGCGGGATTCGAACCCGCGAACCCTCTATCCGAAGACGAACGTCTTAACCACTCGGCTATCCAGGCACACCAGTAGAGCATGCGAGCAGACTTGAAGAGTCATGGGGCGTCCTAAGAAAGTGCCTACTCCCGAGGAGGAAGCCGCGCATCACGAAGCTAGAGGTGTCGGTCGACAAAGAGTACGAGCGGCGACTGGCCCGTGCTTCGCTGTGCCACGCTTTGCGCGACTTAGTGCAAACATTCAAATTTATTTACAGTATTGAGACGATGCATAGGAGAGGTTGGTTCCTTATAGCAGCCCCGGCTACGTCTCGCTTAGTGAACGAAACTGCTGACATCGCATTATGTATACAACCCACACTTCTTGGTTACTAATGTACACATTCCTAGTCCTTCCTGAGGGTAGCGAACCAGACGCTAATCTGGTTGACCTCCCTGCATTTCCCCTCCTCTCTTCTTTACGGCAGTGGGCAAGACATCGCGGATTGGCATCCTCCGCTTAACGTCGCATTCGTTTCACGGCGTGCCATTCTGCGCGTCAGTCAGCGCGCGAGGGACGCTAAACGCGCCGTCGGTGGGCGAGGAGGAGAACGCGGTGCACGTGGCCCGCATTAGCGTCAGGGCCAATGAGGAGCTCATCGGTCAGCTAGGCCGGCGGTTGCTGGGGCGACGGGAAGGAAGGCCCCTTCTGCTCCGACCACCGCGCAGTCTGGCGCATTCTCACGAGGAGAACGAACTGCAGCCGGTGCTCGGGATCTGGACGACGTCCCCTCGTGGCCGATGCGCTTTTATATTTCCCCAGAAAAAAAGGAGAAAAACTCGCAGGGTCCCTTATGCGTTCGTCTAAGACGACTCGAAGGCGAAAGGCATCTTCGTCTTTGTCTCCTCAGTCGATCTATTGATCCTCCCCCGCCCCCCGCACGAGACTAAAAAGCCACCAAAACATAGCCCAATGTTAGCGGTGTAAGCACATTTCATGGTGGCTACCCTGTGCCACCGAGCAAAACTAGCGTCTTCGTGTACCCAGAATTTCCCTAGGGAAGTCACCAAGTGAGGTGAAACTTGAGGCACTCGAGAGCGTGCGCTGCGTTAAAATTTCTGTGTATGTCCTGCTTTATGTTACCTCGCGAGTGTTCGCTTGAATTGATAGAGATTGTTAAGACTATCAGGAGCGCTAAGAAATCCATCACCTGCGCATTTATTATTTCACCTGAAATGTAGCAGCCGGCGTTTGAAGTAGACGTCCGTAGTAGCTCGTCGCAATTATGCAGCAAGTTCACTATGCGAACTGCCAGTTCAGGCCACCTGAGTCAGTGGTATCTTGTAATAATCTCTGTTAGCATAATTAAGTTTCTCCATGACACTATTCCAAGAAGTGGCTTGGTGTGTTCTCTAATGAAGAGGGTTGCTGCTAATTCGTTTGCGTGGCAGGTAGAAGAATTGAAGAAACCTCTGCTATGCACTTGCGCATTTATTAGACGTTTGGGGGCTCGTACGGTGAGTGGAGACTGCGTGGGCGCCTATTTTGTAATTAAAGAAGACAAAGCATCAGGTAACGTATGTGGCAGTTAAGATTTCCCCTGCTTGTGGGCTTCGCTGCACAACGAATCGTCGATACCGTAATGCACAGTACATGCGTTGTGGCATAACACAGCTGCAATGCCATAAAGCTGACTATAGCGAATCTGTCATCTTGTAGCACGTATATATAATGTAAATATATAGTGCATTGAATCTAAGGGGCAGCTGTACAAGCAAGGCGTAAACAAGCAGGGTACGAGTCAAAATATGGGCGGCGTGCGCAGCACAGATTTCTTTGCGCTCCACAATGAATGAATTGCTTTGTAAGTTTTACCGTTACACAGGGGTGTAATGCGACGAAAACTAAATGCCACGCTGTCAAGCTTGCTACCTGTGGCTGTAATTAGTTGCCGGAAAGGGTATCGTCAGGTTGCTTCAGTGGCGCAAAGTGTTCTCTGGTCCGATACGTACACGTTTCACACGAGCAGGTTGGTGAAAAATAAGTAATAGGGAAACATTAACGGCTTCACAGCAGCTTTAGAACAAACAATTGTCTCGATCGAGGGACAGTCCGAGACGCATGAATATTTATTGATATATACTGAGTATGTGCAGCACAATGAAACGAAGACACGATAATACATAAACCACATAGACTGGCTATGTCGTTTATGTGTCTTCTCTTGTCTTCGTTTCATTGCGCTGCACGTAGTCAGTATCATGACAGTATATATAAAGACATATACCAACTAGCCCGTCAACGGATGAATGAATATTAAAGCTTCAGACAGGCATTTTATGGATTTTTAATTACGGGTATATCGAACTATTTAGCGATGCCCTTTGATTCCGATGTATGCGAGTTTTACTGTATATACACTTAGCCGACAGTGTGCATTCGTAACATAGTGGTCGGTTCAGCGAAGCATTACGTGGTGAGGAGCATTGATTTTCCTGGAGTAAACAAGTACTTTTTTTTATATGATACTTTGGAGATGTTGGTGCTTCTGTATAGCACCGGGTACTCCTTTTCACTGATGATAGGATATGTGAAAAGCACAGCAATGAAAAAAAAATATTTCATAAAGAACAGCTAGGCAGAGTTCATATAAGTCCGTATATATACAACAGAAAAATATTAATGAGCACTAACAGACAATAATGCCAAGGAATGTTAAGGTCTTTAATGCTAAGGTCTGTTAATGCTAAGGCACTAACAGACCTTGGCAATAATGCCAAGGTCTGTTAGTGCTCATTAATATTGTGTATAACAAAGAAAAACGAGCCCTTAAAATTAACACTTCTTTCCTTCATACAACAGAAAAAGTTATTCACAATGGTGTTTCACATATCTGTTTGATACAGCACGCATGCGATGGGAGCGATGTATGCATATGCGACATATATCGGTTGAGGATGGCCTAGATCCATCACCACGATGTATTCGGTATCCGGGAACTCCACTGATCTGCATCGCCGCGCCTCCTAGTACACACATGCTGTGCTCCAAGTAGGGAGGCCGGCTTCGGTGTGACGCTCGTTCGCGTGGTGGCTCGATCGCCAGAAGCATTTGTTTAAAACAAGCAACAGTATTGATTATTCGGTGACTATCACGGAATATTGGAGCTAAACGTTTTTCCAAGGTACCTTTTGGAAAAAGCTGGCTTTTCTGGAACTACAAAACAAGGCCGAAACAGCAGCTCATATGAATATATAGCATGCTAGCTGTTCCGATCATGTCTCAAAACTTCGTCGTCCAAAAAGAATCGGCTTCGTAAACGAATGCACTTCATACGCCAGCAACGTTAACACAAAAATAAAACCTAATGCACAGCGCGGCTATGCCTGCACTCGAAGAGTGCATAATTGATCTCATTGAGCTGAAACAAAACTGATTCCCCCTCCTAGCGAACTGCTTGCCCCTTAGTCAAAAAGTGGCCCAAAGAAAACAGCAAGTATGCACCTTTATTCGTGCGTCCATTAAATCAAGCCACCTGCACTTCCATGGTTAAATCGCATGATCAACGTCTCGCACGCACGTAGAACCACGGGACTATGCTTGGTACATCTCGCTTGGAATTTCAGGGACAGCACCAAAAAGTAGTCTGGCAACGCGGGCATGTTTTGGTGGCTTTTTAGTCGCTCCCCCCTGCAACTAACGTGGTTTTGCTTTGCCTTCAAAATCGGAGGCGTTGCAGGCTTTCTGCGCCTCACCTGGTTTCGCACTGCCTCCGTGATCGGCCCACCTTTGACCAAGCGACGATGTCATGTCATAACATCACACGATGTGACGTCATGCTGGCGTCACACGTTTGGGCGATCTGTGACGTCATCACTCGTGTTGACGATGCCTACGGTCAATTTTCGCGTTTTATGAGGCATCTAAAGCTTTCGCTTTTAAAAAAAAAACGAGTGGCGAATTTCTCGTAGTGGTACTGTGGTATATATAGTGTGCGAATCATTTATGACAATGAACCAGAGGTTTTGTAGTGCAGATGTATTAACTTATAAGAGCGAATAGCAAATGTTATAAGAATGAACAGCAGCCAGTATTCGCCAGTTCTGATATTATACGAGTAAATACGGTAGTATTCCCACGAGCCGTACACTTTTCTCATTATTAATTAATACTGTAGCGTATATTCAGTGCTCATTATCGTTTTGTAGTGTAGCAAGTAAAGCTGCTATGGGGACCAGTTGGTGAAGTGACTTCGTGGCTGTTCGCGGTGCCAAAAAAGCTGACGAAAGGACAAGTGGCAAAGAGTCGTACGTGATTCACGGAAATAAGTCAGTTGCTGCACAGTACCCTGTGCGTCCTTTTTCCGTATGTTCTTTCGTCAGTTATCGGCAGCGCGAGCAGTCGTGGTGTATGAGAGTTTCTATGTCACACGTTCCGCCACTACAGGCTGTTGTTGCTGCTTTCGCTATATCAACTCGCACCCACAAACTCTCCTTGAAAGCCCACTTTACATATTCGTATTAAACGTGGGGTGACCAATATGCGAGGTTATAACAGGTCGTGTGTGGTGAGTAAAAGTTGACATGAATTGCTACCACGCTATTATCACACAAAAATAAAGCAGATCAATGCATGGCGCTGTGAAACACGGGGTTTCAATCGCTGGTAATAATGGCCGCTGCATTTGTACCACCACAGACCGACAAAAACCATACCATGTTCCGACCAGGCCTCAAGAGCTGTGACCGTTGTAATAGGTGATAAAGATGATCAGTAAGTCGATTAACGATTGAATTAAATGTTAAACTATTTTCTTATTCGATTAGTCAATAAATTTTTCTACTATCAACATGTTCTTTTTAAACAAAAAGGTGGCTTCCTCGCAGTGCTGCAGTTCGTGCGGTGAATCTACTTTTGCAGGAGCAAGGAAGGGAGTTCGTGGATGCGACGAGGAGCAGGAATAAACGTTTGCTTTAAGAAACAGCGTTCTTTCTTCGGCCGAGATGGGCCGCTTTCTCAGTCCCGAAAGCTGGAAATGCGAACAAGAAACTACAATGTGAAACAGCTTTGGCGAGTGATAACTCCCAAACACTATCTCGAACCTCTAATTATGGGGTTGTCGAAATTAATATACCTCAGGCCTCAAGTTAAGCATGAGAACTCTCATGCTGATATTACGTAGACTTAATCAAGGTAACAAGAACGAAATAATGTGTTTTTGTTAACCCTAACTTGTTCGTGTATTTCAATTGCCGATCACTGCCCGTGCACCACATCTTTTCTTTTCTGCAGGCGCAGTGTTTATGGCAAGCTCACGAGCTCGAAAGCCTTTGTCGAAACTTTCCAAGCCCCTCTATAAAGGTGGACTGCTATTTCTGTTGGCTTTATTTACAAAGCAGCATGCCTGCTTTTGTGCAATCGAAAACGGTGGATGATTGCAGTGATCTTTCTTGCGTCCTTTGCTTGCCACCACTTTAAGCAACGCTCCAAATCGCCACGTGAATTAATGCTGACTGCGTAATAATTTTTTTTAAATGCAAGGACACGTGCAGGGTGACAGTGACAAGGACCTTTATTGAAAAGTCCCGAGGAAAATGATTAAGGTGAGCCGGAGGCTCCCCAATCAAGTTGGCGGCTCCGCCCATGACGGAGCAGGGTGTTCTAGCAGCTTTCATGGGTTAACTAAGAAAAGATGAGGTCTTCACGCAGCAGTCACAGCTGGAGCATCTGTCTGTGCTTCTCGTAAACTATTTGAGGATGCTAACTGCGAGCACTTGGCATGAAGAGTGGTCATTTAATGCACATACAGAAATACAGTCAACCAGGTTAATTTTTGTATAGGAGACTGTGTTGAATGAAAGGCCTCCAACTTATGAGCGCGTAGTTCAATCTAAGTTTTGTACTATAACGTGTTCCAGTGGCGTAGCTAGAAGGGTTGGGGGTTCATACCCCCCCCCCCCCCCTGGAACTTTTCAATTTCGCATGTAGGTATGTATACATATACGCACGCATACGAACGCACGCACGAGCGTACATAAAGTACTCAACCCCCGACACCGAAAAAAAAATTCTGGCCACGCTATACTGGCGTGTTCCTTACACGAGTGCATGTTCTATCCCTCTATTTACTATGGCATGATAGAGATACAGTGGCTGCATTAAGAAATAGTTCGATAAGCTATAGAACGGTTCATGAGAACGGCAAATGGCCACATGATTGCGGAACTACGGAAAAGGTTGTCGGCGAATTAGTGAAAAATTCTCATAAGCGAAAGACGCCGCTCATTTAATAACACGCATTCCGTTTCTCTAAATCTTATGAAAAGTAGTTTCACGTGTGGTTGGGAAGGCTTGAGCCTTTTCTTCGAAGAACTAGACGAAGCATCCTATGAACAGTGATAACAATATTTACGTTACAGGCTTGCAAAGTCAGTTATGATTTGCAAAGTCTCATAAGTGGAAGAACGCTGTGCACTATATATGTATTCAAACATTTAAAAAAAAATCTTCTCGATTCCGCGCACCTCAGGATTTCTCAATCAAGTTTTGCATCCATCCATCTATCCTCGATTCCACGAGTATATCAAAGAGAGAAAGAGAATCTATGGGTGCGTCAGAAGTTCGCACGCTTGAGCTTTGCTCTCAAAAATAGAACGCAGTATCGTGATCCGTTCGCGTCATTGTTTCATCGCCCAGGCTTCACCTCTCAGTGGACACCTCAACCGTGCCGCGAGGGGAGGAACATAGGCCCTTAGGTCAAACTATCCTATAGAATGCATGCCTACTGCAAGTGCAGTGACGGAGTGCCCACTACGCCATATTAACACGAAAGTCTTTTATGCCGGGGCCCACCAAGTACTTGCATTACCGGATATGACGTTAATAAAATGGACGCCAACGGGTGAGAAAGAAAAAAACCAAGAAAAAGATCCGCCGCTGGGAATCGAACACAAGACGCTGCGGCCGCGACGGTATGCGTCCGATGCTAAACCAACTGAGCTAGCTTGGCAGTTGCTGGACTCTTTACGAACGCGCCTTATATCTTTCATACATTCTCTCTCTCACGGTGCTCTCTGTTGGCGGTGTAGATAGGCGGGGCGGAGCGGGGGTGGTGTCGCCGTCTGTGAGAGGTGAAAAGAAGTAGTGCGTCACGATCGACACTTACTAGCGCTTACTCCGAGATTGCGTGCAATATCGGAGCACTGATCTCCACTAGGAGGAGCTGGATGGCGCATCGAGCACGCGGGCGTGAAGCCACCGGAAGCCGCCGTTTTTGTCCCGGAAGAGAGCTTTTCTGTTCTTTTTTAAAGAAATACCTGCCTGTAGCGCAGTAAAATGTACGAATCGACCGAAAAAGTCGTCAGGGAAGACATTTTACGCGTAAGTACCTCAAAGTTGCATTACTTTTTACGCATTTTGTACGTTGCAGCACTCCGCCGTATTCGGACGGTGTCGGCACGTCTATCATCTTTCGTGTAGCGTTCGTCGGCGTCTAAAGTGAGGCGTAATCGCAGAGTCTGAAAAAATAAAAAGGAAAAACGATCATAACAACAGCTGCCAACCAAGAATATTTGAATTGCGCGACTGAGACGGACAGAAGACGCCAGCTTCCGGGACAAACAGGGGACCTTCCGGTGGCTTCACAAGCGCCCTCCTCGCACAGCGGGGATGCGCCGTCCAGCCTTTTTAATGGAGGTCAGTGTATCGGAGGTCATGGTTAAAGCGTCTCGATACCAGCGAGGGACACTGGCCGCGCTGGCGTCGCCGAGGCACCTTAGACGCAGTTACGTTCTCTGCGTTTCGTTTCGTGTTAGCGTGCGCCGGCTCATCGGAGTAGTGCATCTTCCACGTGCACCAACGGGATTTCTCCGCCGCCGACTCCTTCGATTGCGAGACCACCAACTAACAAAACTGCTGCAATACGTGTTGCAGAAAGGACACGATTTCGACGGGCGAATGTCGTGCCTTGGTGAAGCGAGACGGGCCAGCGGGACGCACGCGTTTGCGGCTCAAGCGAAGAACCTCTACGAACTAGGCGTCAACATGGGTGCATCCACGCCAATCGTTGCTATAGCTGCCAAACACGAATAGACACCCTCATATATCATTACAGAATAAGCACTACTTCTGTGTAGATACGTTTCACTTTCGTGTTATACCGATTCCTATGACGGGGGCATCAGCCATGTTTTTTCATTATATTGCGAATCAACGAAGCACCCGCGTCCGCAAGGCGATACGCGCAGCTGCACACTTTGTTGACGCTGTCGCGGATGATTATGATTAATTATGTCCAAGCTTTTTGTAATGAGTGGACCTTTAAACCACGCACTCGTTGCCCGATTCACATGGTGTGACGCCTGGTGGAATTTTATAAGCTTCGGCCGGCAATATTACAGGTGTTAACGAGACTCGCACTAGATTACGCCTGTATTGGTTGTTTTTTCTGAGGCAGCTTCAAGCTATGGCGTGGCTTTGTGGTAAAACACTTCCACGCAGAATGCCTGGGTGCAATGCCCAACCGATCCAAGGTTTTTTTATCATTTAATTGTTGACATATATCTCGATTTTTAGCTCACGGACAACGCAGATTTTTTGCTCAATACCAACGACATCCAACGACACCGGAATTTCTGAGACACGAGCCCTTCAAGGGCACAGGGTAGGCCCTATACGCCCCATGTATTTTTGGCCATTTTGAGGCACCATTTTGTTAGTGACTACAAGGGATATCCACATAACGCATACATCATTTCTTTCCTAATTTCTCGCTCTTAACTGAAGCAGACTTATTTAAATTTGACTAATATTAGAATTTTGGTGAATTTTTACCACTAGAACCTCAATTTTGAGCTAATTCGCATCTTTGAAAATTTGTAACACAAAAACTGTAAAGTGCATAATTTCAATTATGCTTCAGTAGTTGTAGGCCACGCATTTATGCAGAGTACAAGAAAAAATAATCAACTGGTTATCTTGGAATATATAGGAAATAATGGAAAAAACATGGTTTTGCGATAATCGAGTTTTAACTTAGAAAACAGCTGAAAAGCGAACATACTTTACCACAATTACCGTTCAACTATTTCATTTAGTAGCTGCGAGCTTAGTAATCATTGACAAAGTCAATGTTTCACTTTGGAGCCTCTCGTCTTGCTTGCCTTGCTTCTTTTGTGAGCTGTCGTGCAGCTCTAACCCATGTATCGTCGATTGCGGTCAACTTTTTTCAGCAAATTGACTGTGGCCAAGCTTCAATCCTAATTATTTCAGAATTTTGGCTCGTGCGATACTGCCATCATTAAACGAAAGAACAACATCCAATGTCGCAATCCTTAAGACTCTGAAGCCTAAACAAAAACAGCAAACACTCTGCGACGCAATTGTCATTAGCTTAACACTCGCAACGCACAGTTTGCACACGCAGTACGGCCTAATTGCATCAAAGATAATACTCATGTCCATTACAGCATACCCGTTGCCACCCTGCACGCAATTCGCCTCGAAGGACGCGTAACAGGCTGAGAAGTTCAACGATGAAGAGGTTGCAGGTTCAGCATTCAGCACCTAAGTGCGTCACCGGCATTTATTCGCATTTACAAGAACTGTATTGGTTGCCACGAAATTTACACTTGCTGAAAACCTTATTTACCCTCAGCATCTCAACTTATCCACGGGCACGACAGACACATGGTGTAATGAAGCTATAGGAGCTGAAAGTGTTCGAACAGACGCGCTCCGAAGAGCAAGTGCGCATAAAAAGGCGTCTTCGGACTGCCTTAGAATTTATACCTGACAATTTCCTATACACAGCTTACTCCAGACACGCATTCTGGCTTTCGCACACGAAGTTGTTTTTTTTTTTTTTAGGAAGATGGACCAGCATGGAGCGCACTCGAGGGGCTTGTCCTAGTGTGCGTATTCATTCACCACTTGCTTTCAGCCACAAAAAATAACGAAAGCGCGAATGTGGCAAATATGCACAAAGGGACACCCTTCCCAAATTGCAAAGAAAAAAAAAGTGATCTTTTTTTCCTCAAATTCTGCCCTGCCCTGCGCCCTTAACGATATACCGCGTTAAAAATCGCGGACGCTTCCTCCCGATCTTTCCCCCAGTGCAGGGTGGCCAGCCAGATATGTTTGTAGTTAACTTCCCTGCATTCTGTTTCCTTCCTTCCTTCTCCCGATTGCTGCAAAACCGCCAAGGACAAATACATCGAATTAAGGATATTGTTAACGAAAGAACCCGCCACAGTCCAACATTTCGTTGCGACGAGGTTTTTCTACTCGAGACAACGTACACATGCGCATCATCCAAGAAGGGTTCCGCGCAGCGTGCAAATGACCGTCAGCGAGCGAAGGGGAGGGAATTGTGGGGCCAGCCTCTCTCGGCTTGTGAAGCGCCGTGCCTCAACCTAATACTACACCCTCTCCAGAAAAAAAAAGAAAGAAAGCGGCGCAGCATTGCGTGCCACAGCTCGACGTGCGCGAGCCGACAAGTTCGGTGCAGTACAGGATGTGTATATTCCGCGTCGTGCTCTGTTTCGACAACGCTTCTTTCGCGAGTTCGTCGCTGTCAGTCATCATAGCGCCCCGGAGTGCAGCGTCGCCTCAAAACTTGACATGCGGGGGCATCGTCTTTTCGCTCACGTCACACGCTGAGACGCATGCGATGCACACACAAGCGGCGGAGCAACACCGACGTTTTCTCGTTTTCTGCATTGGCACGTGCGAAATGTACGGCTTCCAGAACATGGTGCACCGTTTTCACAAGAGCGAATCCGCGGCGGGGCTATCCGAAAAAAAAAATGAAGAAAGAAAAGAGAAAAGTGAGGCGTCGGCGTGGAAAGCGGAGAGCGGCACGTCGTGCCCTAATTGAGCGGCGGCGGCGGGGCAGCTCTAACGAGAGAGCGTCCGAGTGGCTTCGTTAGGCGGCGCTCGCGCGAACGGGGCTTCTAGCTGTCGTCGTCGTCGTTCGTCGCGGGGCGCTAATGGCGGCTCACCGGCGCAGCGCCCGACAAAGCCACTCGCGGGGGCGCCAATTAGCAGCTGGAACAGGACGCCGCTCTCCCCCTCTCGGCCAACGGCGACGCGGTCGCAGCGCCGCGAGCGCCTCGCCGCTGCCGACGAAGCACGCGCGCAGCGAGTCGCAGCCAAGGCATGCAGTTGGCGCAGCGCGCAGCCGCACGCTCGGTCGCGCAAAATCCGCGCAGTACTGCACGAACGACCTCGTCGGGTCGAGAGAAAAATCGGAGAAAAAGGGTCCCTTATGCATTCCTCTAAGACGACTGGAAGCCATCTTCTTCTTCTTCTCAGTCGATATTACTGATCCTCCACACCCCCTTCCGAAAACTTCCTGCACCTATAGCCTGGTTTTGCGCTGCCTCCGTGATCGGCCCACCTTTGGCCAAGCCGGACGATGTCATGTGATGACGTCATCATGTGGTGTCACAAATATTTGTGACGTCATGGGTGACGTCATCACGTGCTTTGTCTTCCACCACTCGAGTTGACGCCGCCTACGGTCACTTCTCGAGTTTGATGAGGCATCTAAGGCCTCAATAACTTTGAACCGCATGCTTGCCCCCACGATATATGCATCCGCGATGATTTCGTCTGCTGTGGACACACGGCGCAGGACAATTCGAAATTCATTGCCGCATGCTGGGAGTGCAACCACGTATCGGCCACGCTCGAGACCGTCTATTAAGACAATAAAGCTTAGCAAGCGCTTCTTCAGTAAAGGAGTCTATGCAGCGTTGTCGCAACGACTTGACACCGTTTCATGGCGCGCAGGAAACGACAAAACATTGTGTAGAGAATCGAAGCTTGCGCGTGTACTGCACGCTATTAATGAGAGGCTCGCACCGTTTCCCCCTGTCCTCTCACCTCCGGTCGGGCACGTTCTCGGATCTGCAGGCGCGTCATTACGAGCGAGGCGCGTGTCCGCGCATTTGACGCGCCATGTTTGCGGAGCCCTCGGCGGTGAGTGGAACACGGAGACGCGAATTGTTAATAAAGAGCCGGCCGTGATATTGGAAAGAGACACGCGGTTCTTTTTTTTTTATTCTTTCATTCAATATATGACAGCGAAGTGGACACACAGGTGAACATATCACTGTAATATGCAGAAGGTCTGACGGAATCCCGCCTGGTCGGCGATAAACACTGCGAGCACTCCCGTGCAGGAGCCGAAACGTCTTCAACATTGTGTTTTTTTACCTTGGTCGGCGTTTTTATTTTATTTAGCTGCGATATGCTGTTAGACGTGCCTATGGCATGCAAGTAATCTTTTCGCAATATCTGACGGGTCGTCAGAAAGTGAGAAAAAAAAATCATAGCACACACCATCTGCTTGTCACATTCAATGCGCGTATAGCACTGCTGTTGATGAAGCACGAAAGAAGAAAGCGTAATCATCAGACGCCTGCAAAGCAACGCACATATACATGGAACATTGATGCACCGCTTCTACCCAACGATACATAGCTACATGTGCCCACTTTGTAACGCATCGGAGACCCCGGCACACCTGATCCTTGAATGCCAGTGTCATGCAAGCCGCATTATGCAACCGGAGACGACTGGGATTGAAGCAAGACAAACGAGCGACGACCGCCTAACCGAAACGTGGGAGGCCAAGCTCGCCCTCGAGGACCTGGAAGCAGTGGCATAGCCTGGGGGTGGCACACCGGGCCGGTGCGCCCCCCCCCCCCCCGCAATTTTTTTCCGCCATGACA
Organism: Rhipicephalus sanguineus; assembly: GCF_013339695.2. Lineage (NCBI taxonomy): Eukaryota > Metazoa > Arthropoda > Arachnida > Ixodida > Ixodidae > Rhipicephalus > Rhipicephalus sanguineus. Next base: position 8,066,263 of record NC_051183.1, read on the forward strand.
TACAGAGCAACAAATGACACACGACCACATCTGCCTGCCCGGCCCCCACTTCAGATCAAGGGGGTGCCCCCCCCCCCCCCCGAAAAAAATTTCTGCCTAGGCCCCTGCCTGGAAGACCAGCGACAACTCTTCGCCAGGGCCAAGAAGGCAGTCGAAACCAGAGGGTTCCTGTACGAGGGAGTCCTCCCACCTCAGGATGATACCGGGCATCGCTCGGAACACTGTTGAGAAGAAACGTCTCTCTTTCCTCTGTGGATGCGCGCGATACCGACGTCTGTGTTAGCTAGCTTGCTATTTCGTGTCACCATCCTGTCCTCATCCGTCGCCCACTCACCACATACACGACACCACTGATGAATCACCGCGCATTACACGCCATGATACGTACAATTACTCGTGCAGTCTGAAGTACTTTACGGAAAGGTGTCTCTCTTGCAAAGCGATAGCTTGTGCGGCAAAGCCTTCTTTGCCGGAGCTGAAAAGTAATTGTTGGGCCCAAACCTGAAAACCTTCCTTTCCTTCGACTGCTTCCTCACCTTACCCGAAACCCTCCGCCGTGGTCGCTGTGGTGCTCGACTGGTGACGCGAAGGTCGCGTGATGGAATCCCGGCCGCGGCGTCCGCATTTAGACGGAGGTGAAATGCCAGAGGCACGTGTACTTGGATTCAGGTGCACGCTAAAGGACCCCAGGTGGTAGATTCCCGGAGCCCTCCACTACGGCGTCTCTCATAATCATATCATATTTTTGGGACGTAACACCCCAACAATTATTATTATTATCTTGCCTGAGGCCTCTTTATTGCGAATTTCCGATGGAGGGAGCAATCATTCGTCCGTCCTCGCGGAACGGCTGCCGCACGTCCGGGTTCGAGAGCATGCCTCATAAGATTTACGTGAACACCTTGATTCAATAAAAAAAAAGTTATATCATCACACCATTTCGATGTAGTGTGGTGATGCGTGGACGATTTCTTTCAATTTTCTTTACCCAACGCGGAAAACCACTACAGTCGATCGCGAAACACGATGTGTTCCAGCAACACTGGCACACCGGCGTCGTGGAAACATCACTCATACCGAACGCGCGACTTGAAACGACCATTGCTGGCAAGACGTGTTTCACGGAAGACGAGACGAATCTGCTGCACGAGCTTGTTACAAAATACAAGCCCGTGATCGAGAACGAGCGCACGGGCGCCGATAAACGGGAAGGCCCCGCTTCGGTCTGTGCCGTTGTTTTGCGTTTGCAAATTCGGCATGACGGCCAACACGGACCCATTCGTGAAGCTGCGCGCGAAATCTTCTTCACTGTAAAATGTGGCTGTGCTGTTTACCGGGGTCTCAAAGTGGCTTCACTGCCGGCGAATACTGTTCCGAACGCAATCTGGCAGGCATAAGGGGGTAAGGCAGGGAGGTTAACCAAGCTTTGGCTCGGTTGGCTACCATACGAGTGGCGTGGGTAAATGATAGGAAGGATTGAGAAGACAGAACAAGAGTAAGAAAAAGAAGAGATGAACAGTTATAGTGCGAACACACACAACCCGAACTCGCGCTGGTATATAGTTCACAGGCGCTCACGAAGTCCGATCGTCTTCAAGATAGCACAATACGGCTTTCGTGGCCTTTTGCATGCATGAAAGCGTGAGCTATAAGGTCCCACAATTTGTGCATCTTAGCAAGCGCAAAAGAAAGAGGCAGGACGGGTGGTGTAGCACCCGTCCTGTTTACGTGTCTCGTTCTTCTGTGTTTGTTCTGTTGCGCTTGCTAAGATTTTTCTTACTCTACACCCACCACCAACTAGGCCAAATTTCTGCGTTGAATAAGGTCGCAGGATCTTCTTTTCCGATAGTGGTTTTACATCAAGACGATCAAGTTTGGTTTCTATATAGAAGACGTCGTTGAGTCTGGTAGGATGGACGAGAATGTGCTCAATCGTCTCCTCACAGCCGCGTAAGCTGCATACCGCACTGCTGAGTGGCAGTGCGGCCACTCATTTAACCTTTTCACCATTTCAACAAGTGAAAAAGTTCGTGGCGCGGTGCTATCCACTCACGAGACCATTAAAGAGTATAGGGCGTCCGCAGCATGCAGGTGTGTGGACGCAGGCGTCTGCTTATACGCCGGCACCTCCTAAGGCAGCACCAAGGCCAGCGTTCCCTCCCCGTGTTCGTGGTCGTGGCTTGCCTCGTCGTTCCAGGGCGCTCTTATAGAAGCCAAGAGTTGGCTCTGTGTCGGTGCGCGCAGCTTACCGTCTAGGAGGTGTAGACAGTCCGTTGTGCGCATCTTGTGGCTCGTGTGAAACACTTGAGCACCTTCTATCCCCCCTTGCCCATCAGTGCAGGGTAGTAAACCAGAAAGTTTTTTTCTGGTCAACCTCCCTGCCTTTCATTTAACCCCTCTATTTGTATCACACTGTGCCGCATTCGTTACGCGGCGGGCTTTGCTCATTAAGGAATATAAATCCCTTGGATTTGAAGTGCGCGGCCGATTACCTCATTCTGAGAGGGTGAGCTTCTCTATACGCGGCCATGCCCATCGAGCTCTGCTCACTGTTACGGACCAAACGGACCTTGTCACCCGTTTACAGACGTTTGTTTGTTTGTTTTTCGTGTTTTTACTCATTTTTGTCCAAGTCTTGGTCATTTTGTTCCTTACGTTCCTGTCCTCTATATCTGTCCTCTCCTCCCGAAAGAGTATAGGCAGGCGTTGTGCCTCTCCAGGTGGCACTTGTCAGCCTGCGCTCTCCCTCTTTCCTCTATGTCCTTGCGTATTTATGCATGCAAATCAAAGAATAATAATAATTTGCAATGGGTGTCCGCAGAAACGACGCCCAACTAAAGCTGTCCATTGTCTCGTTTCGCTGCGATCCGCTGACGCCGTTGTCGCGTTGCTCTGCATGCAGGCGACAACGAGCGCGCGCTCCGGCAACTGCCACGTGGGCCAGCACCGAGGCGAAGCGCTCGTTCAGGCCTATAGGAGCGGCACGAGGACGCTTCACGAGCCTTCAACGAAGGCCCCCTCAGCAAGGAAGCTTTCCGGTGACATAAGGCGGCCGCACCACAATGGAGGCTATGCCTTATACCTATATATAGGTAAGGAATACTTCGTCGTTCGCTCCTTAGCAGTACACGTATACGTAAGGCTTGAAATTCAATAACGAGGAGTTGCACGGATTCCGTGGGAAAACAGGATGTGCACCTCATGCGGCGCCGCGGCAGACGAGCTTCGGTCACTGTCAAACGATTTGTGTGCTAACATTGTCGTACAGAAAAAATTCTACACATATCGCGATAATACATATACCAAAATATAGGCAAATACATTGGCGCAGCGCTTATACCACAAAGGACGCGCTGTAATGTATGCACATGCGCGTCTAAATATCTGTAAAGATCAACTGAAAATAAATACATATGCATGCATTCGTCCCTAAACTCACTCCGCTATGGATGCAAAAATGAAAATTAAGCGATGACGTGCTTCTCACAAAGGCCTGCCATTGGTCCCCGGCTTTCCGTGGAAAAGGCGGGAGTGGAACAGTTCTTTGAACGCAACATCCTCGGTCGCCATCATCGTCAAAAAACATGCGTAGCCATAACCCTGCGCCTAAAAAAAAAAAAAAATGGCGTGAAAGGTTTGACTGACATATATAGGTATGGGTCTTCAGAATTGGCGCCCCCCCTTTAGATGATTAGGGGCACGCCTATGCTTGCTGCTATTTTCTCATTCGATACATGTGCTATCTTCGCAAGGAGCCAGCGGGGTGGTCGGTTCCAAGGTCGCATAAACATGCATACACGTAGGCCACTATAACTCGTAGTCGTGGAACGCCGTCGGATAAATTAGTCAAAGCCAGAGAGCGCGCTTTGTACAACAGTCCAGGTTCTGCACCCTAATTTAGGCGTAAAATCGCTTTACTGCCGAGTTTGCTGGTTTCGGTTTGTAATGCACACGATAAAAAATGAAAGAATGTGCGCGTGCTATTTGATCTCGAGGTGTTTCTCGAACTTCCGTCAACACGCTGCGTGACGTATACAGTCGGTTCGGCAAGAAAACGGAGATACGCCGAGGCTTTTCTCATTTTTCCGTAATTGTATACGTGGTCTGTATCTCCCCCTTCCTGACGCATGAGTCGCACGGAAGTCAGGTGAGGTTAGGTTGCTGCAGTTTTGCTCGGTAACAAGAATAAGCAACGGAGAAGCGATTGAAGCTGCGCAAATCTCTTCCCGCGACGCCCGACGTCGTCTTGCCGCAACGCGAGAGGAAGGGAGAAGGCGGCGCGACACATCACCCGTAAATAAGGAGCCCATCTCCGAGAGTATCGAAGCTCACCGTAGTTGCGTGCAGCAGCCAAACGTGCCCAAAGGAGGAGCGGTGCGACAGGCGAGGCTGCTCTAATGAGCAGTAAATTAACATAATTTATTTAACAGTAAATTAGGAAGCAAATTAACAGCAAACTTGACTGTCGACGTCCCGCGGCGTCGGCATCAACACGAGTTATGCAAAAAATCGTCATCACGTGATGTCCTCATGGCGTCACAGATCGCCAAAATTTGTGACGTTATCATGACAAAACGCTATCATTTTGTCATGACGCTATCATGACAAAATGACGTCATCGCATGACACCGTCTCTTGGTCAAAGGTGGGCAGATCACGAAGGCAGTGCAAAACCAGGTGAGGTGGAGGAGGCGAAAATGTTTGAGGCCCGTGTACTTAGATTTAGGTGCACGTTAAATTTCGGGAGCCCTCCATACGGCGTCCCTCATAATCATATCGTGGTTTTTGGGACGTTAAACCCCAGATATTACTATCCGATCCTGGAGGCAGTGCAAAACCACGTTAAGTGTGCAGAAGGCTATCGGAGGGGGGCGGGGGAAGGATCAGTACTTCAACTGATAACAAAAAGAACACGGCTTTCGCCTTCGAGTCGTCTTAGGCGAATGCATTAAGAACCCTGTGAGTTTTTTTTTTTTTTTAAGCAATTATAGTATGCATTTTTAACCTTAATAATTTTAAGTTGTCTGGGGTTCAAACGGGGAGGAAAGAATGTGTTTTTTTTTCCACTAGTTATTTAAGCTTGATAAAAACACACATTCATGCGCCACTGTTTACAAAGAGCAGTGGAAGGTGGTCAATGCGTATGCAAATTATTCTATTTAAAAAAATATCAACGCTTTTAGACTTACTCCATAAGTTATATAATGAGTTAGGAAACCGATCTGTACGAGCACTATACGCGAACATTTCGCCAATGTTTGCACCCATGATAAGTAAGAGTTTTATCACCCCCCCCCCCCCCCCAATCTCTTACTTCTTAACTGCATGTTTCATGGGGAATGCATGGATTATTTCTATAATCATTTGTACTCTGAATATCGCTGCCTGCATTGTAGATGCGGCTGCGGGATTCTGTCAAGTTGCTTGTCTCTCAAGCGACTTTTACCTGCAGTCTCCGCCATCGTCGATGGAAATTCCATTTCATTTTTTTTTTTTCCATTTAAAGACGTTGTTATTATTATAAAGGCTCGGTGCATCGTCATGTCATTTATCCTGCGTAATTAAACTGTTCGCTTGGTGAATGTAGCCACTATACTGCGATATCTTCACACTTATCCAAACACATGCATCTGTGATACAGCACAAGTTCCACACATATATATGAACACACGAGGACATTCACTCGCCACATTTGTAAGCCATGACTCGTTCATGACATAGAATTGCGCGATTCGGATGCTACTGTGTAAGGTGTACTATTACGTGCTTGTTTGCGAGCTTTTCATTTGTTTTTGAGAAACTTTTGTTGACGTGTAGTGAGCTTTATTTCATGTTTCATACTTCTGTACAATTAGTTGTACCCACTCCCATTGGTAATGTGCATTGACCTTGAGGGTACTCTAAATGAATTAATAATGGTGATACTTCCATGCAGCATTGCTGAGCACTGCGTGCCTTCCGGAGTGCTGCACTGTTTTAGGGAGGCGTGTTATAGTACGCAGCAGGCGTCGTTTATAGTGTATACGCGCGCTTCGCCAGTTGCTCTTGTTCCCGAGTTCACCACTTGTCCTTTCCTCCTTCGTTGCTGCGGGAAAGAAGGTGCCCGGCGTTTTTTTTTTTTTTTTTTTTTTTTTTCTTGTCAGCACAATTCTGCTCTCAAGAAATGGGAAAGAAAACCAGAAACGACGAGAGTCAGAAGACCGTGGCCAGCCGCTTTATAATGGCGCACGACTACATAAACACGATGCCCCGAGTCCTTACTCCCCCACCATCCAGTGTGCGTGCGTGCCCTCAAACTATTTACGTTTTTTCGCGTTCGGACGAAACGCGCGCTCGCGTCTTCAAGATGGCGGTTCACTCCGGCGGAACGGTGGTCTGGCCGCCTCGTAATTGGCCGAAGGGCGCCAGCGTCGGCCAATTAGGGCGCCCGCGCGGCAGCATCCATTGGCTGCGGCCGAGACGCGGCCGGCGGCGTCGCGTTACGAACGGCCCAATGGCGTCGCGTCGCGGGCCTGATTGGCCGTGTCAGGGCTCCTCCTTCTCCTCCTTTTCTTTGCTCTCGGGCCTCGCGTCTCTCTCTCTTCCTCCTCTTCCTCTCTCATTCCGGGAAGGAGGAGGCCACCGGAGCAGATGGCGGAGGAGGGCTTCCTCCGCGGAGGTGGGCGTTTTTTGTCACGAGTGCTTGTAGCTCGCGGGATAACGGCGTCTTGGCGCGGCGACGGCGGGCTTGCGGCGGGGCGCAGTCGCGCCATGCAGCGGGGCCCGGCGGCTCAGCACCAGCGATCGCCGTTCGCCATCCAGGAACTGTTGGGATTGAGCGATGCCGGACTGCCCGCTTCTTCTTCTTCCTCGACTCAGCACGGCAACAGCCAGGTGTCCTCCTCGGTTACGGCGGGGTTGCACCCGTCGGTGCTGGGACACTCGCCGGGTCATCACTCGCTGGTGCCCCAGCCGATCCACCATCACCCGCCGCCTCCACCGCACTGCGGCTTCCCCGGCGACAGGGCCGGTGTGTACCTCGGACACGCTTTCGTGCCGTGCGCGCCCTTCCTGCATGGTTTCGACGGGACGGCCCACGGCGTGCCACCGGACATCGCCGGTGAGTCTGACGTCAGAGAGCGTGCGTCACGTGACATTCACCTACGCAGCACTCATTTCATATAGGCACCGCTTAGGACCATAAGGGCACTGCATAGAAAGAGCGTACTCTATAACCGAACCAGGCAAGGTGAAAATGAACGTCCACCGACAAAGTTAAATCGAGGAAATGGAAATCGTCGTTTTGGTTGGCTTTCAGGTGCATACAGGATACCTATGTAACCTAGTGACCATGAACCGTAGGCCTACAAACTGACGGCGCGTATTCACCATGACAAAAATCACCGGCAGGTTGTCAAAACTTTGTTGATGACAGCCAGTTTCGCCTGAGTCATGCCGTGAGCTTACGCAGTGGTTGCAGAGCCGGCGAAAACAAGGAGAATGGAGTTTCACAGCTGCGAGTTTTACTCATCAAAAGCGCGTGTGACTTCCGGGATGCTTCCCCACGAACCGGAGCGCTTCTATTCCGTGACACGAACGAGTGATTCCGCGCGTGTGCTAAATTAACAAAACACGGGTAGCCATTTTATGAGGAACAGAACGAGAAATGCATGTGTACGCATTGCATAATGGCCACCATTTCGCGCACTTCCTTTGTATTAATTCAGTACAGCGTATTTAAGTTGACGACGATCCGCTGAGACATCTGTGGTTATCGCTGTAGGGTGGATGCGTCATGCGGAGCACGAGGTCGCGGGTTCGAATTATACGGAAGTAGCATTTCGATGAACGGCATGCAGCAACGGTCGTGTATATGCCTGTTGAAAGTTTGGTGCAGGAGAGACTATCGAAATTAATTACAGGACGACAGTCGTATTCGTGAACCTTAGTCACTGTCACTGTGGGCCACGCAAGTGGAATCGCTACACATGTACTACGTGATATATGGAGCAAACCCGCTGTTTCGTAAGCGACGTCTTTTCTGACGCGCTTTCTGAGCCCTTCGTCAGATGGACGATCAGACCACGTTGTCAACGGGATCAGACAACCGTATGCACACATCGAGCAGCGCAAATATAGCGTCCTCGGTCATACAAATGTTTTCGAGTTCTGCTTCACTGCACAGCTGCATCGCAACGAGGCGGAGCGAATACTGTGACGCACCCGTACATTCACGAAAACGTGGTACGCTGTGAGAATAATTCAGCCAATGGCGATGCGGGACGTATATATCATAAGCGAAGCCGGCTGGCCAATGGGAAAACGCACTTACGACCGAGAAGTTTTGCGAATTCGGCCCCGGATAAAGACCAAGCATAACAGCCACTTCACTTCGCTTAAAAAATATAAACCTCACAATACACATTGAAAGGTCACCCAACTCTTTACCCGGGCGTCAGTAACCCCGAGACGCGCTGCTGTGGCTTCTCGTTATTGTTTAATAATAATAATAATTGCAGGCATGCGTGAAAGCATGCAGTCTACATTAGAGCCAATTTCCCCATAAATACACGCACGCACGTTGCACCAAACAAACAGTTCACTGAGTCTACAAAAACATGGAAGGGAAAAAAGGCAAACTAGACCAAACGGTGTTTCGCTGACATAACATACAGAATATACTATATACTGTTAATTGGATGGTGGCCGTGAAGATAAGCGTGATGTATGCGAATCGCACGCGTAAAAACGAGTTTGGCGCTCAAGTCGTATTTCCGCTGACACTTTTAAAATTATTTTTACACTGTAATTGAAGTTTTCTCTGTATCCACGTCTTGATTTTCGCTTCGCGTGGCCTTACTAAATGAGAACGGGAGTCCCTCGGTTTCCATGGGTACGTGCTCCGAAGCGGCTTAAGAAAATAAAACGAAATGATCTCCGTCAAATTTTGTTGTAACACACGTTGCGCCGTGTCCTCTCGTTGACCCAACGCATAATACGTATAAATAAAACTTTTGTTTTTAAATCTAATTCGTGAGAGGTTGGCGCCCTTATGTCGGCACCGGGTCGCTAAGGAAATTATAGATAAAATATAGAAAAAAGAGAGAAACGTCACAAAATATGCCACCCAGTATAACAACGGATGTGCAAACACAACTCTACGGTACATCAGTCACAATGTTTCGAGCATGAGCTCACGTATACAGGGTGTTTCAAGAAGTGTGTCCAACCTTCTCAAAAAATCAGGAAAATGCGATATTTGATTGCTGCCATCAGCATTGGTTTTTCTGCAGTAGCAGGGATTTTAAGGTGGCTAAAGAAATTACTTGGGACTGTGGGACTGTAATTAAAAAAGTTAAATTAATTAACGTTTTAATTAGTGGAATTAGGTGGTTAGGTCAAATGGGAGAATTGAAGTTCTTCATGCCAGAAACCCAACCTAACTTTGAGATTTCGAAATAGTGGCATCTAGTAATAATTACGCAGTAATGAAATTCACCAAATTCAATGGCGAAACCTAAACAGAAACATGGAAGAACGCAACTGCCATATTCTTCTGAGACGTCCAAAATGAGTGAATGACTTTTTCTGTAGCGCTAGGCATCTTAAGATGGTTAGAGACATAACTTGAGGCAGTAATTAGGAAAATTAAGTTAATTAACTTTTTAATTAGTGGAGTTAGGTGACTGTGACAAATTGGGGAATTGAAGTTCTTCGCGCCAGAAACCCATCCCAACATAGAGATTTTGAAAAAGCGGCCTCTAGTAATAATTACGAAGTAACGAAATTCAACTGAATTCGATGGCTTTCGCTGTTGAAAGCCGTTGTGTTTCGTTGAATTTCATTACGCCACAACAATTACTAGAGGACGCTTTTTCGAAATCTCAAAGCTCGGATGGGTTCCTCGCATGAAGAACTTCAATTCTCCCATTTGACACAATCACCTAACTCCACTAATTAAAAAGTTAATTAACGTAACTTTTTAATTACTGTCCTAAATGATGATACCTTAAGATTCCTGCCGCTACAGAAAAAGCAATTATGAAAGCCCCGAGCAAATATCGCATTTTCCTGATTTTTTGAGAAGCTTGGACACATTTCTTGAAACACCCTGTATAGTAAATATAAGTTCACACGTAGATGCACAAAGTCAAAGATTTTGCTACACGTCAAAGAAGAGCGAGGCGGTTGAAGTTATCCGTAGCCCTCCACTACACGACGTGAGCTTTGGGACGTTATAAACTTCATAAACGAACGAACCAATCAAATATTGCATATATACTCACAAACTCACAACTACCAAACTCACAAGACAAATAATTACACATTACGTAAAACACACAATCACAACATTAAACAATATTGAAAGCAATATTTATATCACTCATTTTGCGTATATGCTGTACCAAGCCGCCGACGGTGCATTAACGTTTCAGGTTTTCTGTTTTCGCTCATGGACCTGACGTAACTGACAGATTTATACGTGGATCTGTAAAAAATAACTCGGAATATTTAGGTTGTGGATCGCTGTTTTCCGACAGGATCTCTCTCTCGGGAGAAGGCGTATTTCACTGCGTGAAGGAGGTATAGATTAATTGGCGTCATTGGGCACCCGATTCGCACTTGCGTCCGCTGCAGTGTCGCACTGTATCCCTTGAACTGTAATTATGTGGTTTGTTGCGCTTGGCTTTGTTTGCTCTTTCAGGGTGTCGTAAAATAACATAAAGCTTAAAGTGACTTGTGAATCGCGCGCTACTAGCTTGACGAATTTTCGGGCGTTTTGTACTGATGAAGCGCAACGCGCATGGAATTGCAACCAGTTATAAAACGGTGGAAGGTGTCATTCGGAATAGTCTAAATTTTTTCTCGATCACCAAACGTGGTGTGAGAAAAGCTGAAGTATAGGGCAGGGGCGTAGCCACGTTAGGGCACACCGGGCCCGTGCCCCCCCCCCGAAATTTTTTTTTTTGCCATAGCATACAGAGCAGAAAATGACACTCTACCACATCTGTCTGCTCGTCCCCACTACAGATCAAGGAGGTGCCCCCCCCCCCCCCCCCCCGAAAAAAATTTCTGCCTACGCCCCTGGTATAGGGGAATGCTTATATCACGAACCATCTGTGCACGTGGACGTAAACACACTGCGGATATAAGGTGTATATAAATCTGGAACAGTGCGGATATATCTTGAGCACGTCTGTTTTCTGCATTATCCAGATGACCAATAATTACAGTTTGGTCTGCTAGCATTTAAGGAGGGAAAATATAATGTCCACTTGGCATAATTCAAAGCTCAGTAATAATACCGTATGTTCTTGAATGATATTGTGAATTTTGCATGAGCTTCTTTCGCTAAGTGCGAGGTTCAGTAGGCGCTTCCCATGCGTTAGTGTCTCGGCCATTGATGGCGGAAAGATAGCGGATGACGACCTTCGGCGGATATCGGAGAATTGGAGGTTGCCTGCAGGGAGACTATATATATATATAGACGCATCCTAAGCCCTGTTGCTATAGAGTACATGTTGAAGACGCTCCTCGGGAGTTAGTACAACGGATGCATATAATAAGCAACATTAGGTTTTATGAGTGCGTTATGAAATTGTAATAGGGGAAGAAGCGAACCGTACATAGTCCCATCTATCAGTTTACCTTCCTGTACGTCGTGACGTCATTATATGTAAACAAATATGTTCCCAGTGCCGGGATATAGAACCCGTGGTCTCATGACGGAAACCCGATGCTCTGAACACGCAGGAGCACGCATCTTCCTCAGGAATTTCCATCGTGTTGCAAGGTCGTTCAGGCACCTGACGCGTCTTCAAAATGTTCTTCGCTTTCGCCGTCAGTCTCATCTCGTGCATCGGGGTGCGAGGCCGGCTCTGTTGATTGTACAATAATGTATTACAGAATCTGTCGACCCCACCAGAGCGCGCAGGCAAGCACTGCAGGTCACGTTGACAACAGTGAGTGCGCATTAATTCACCTCTCACCGATAACTGAAGTCTGCGCTCGCACTCGAGGGCCGATGGCATGTCGGATTATAAGATACACATCTGATAGGTATATAATGACGCAGTATATAGGTGTACCCGTTGCGTACACTTGTTTCGCGTACACAACATACTCGATTTACGAAAGAAATCAGCCCGTGCAGTAACGCTCGTCTCAGTTACAAACAAAGCGCGATTGTCACTTTGGCACGTATACAAGGTGCTTCGCATAAAAATATCGATTCCCACAGTGCGTGGGACCAGCAAGTTTTTTTTTTTTTTTTTTTGCAGTATTGTTCGATTAGTGTATAGCCATAAATACTGCTCGCCCAACCTCGAACAAGGCGAGGATTATGCGCGCATTGTAACTGAAGGACTCGTCTCGTCTTCAGGCCTTGAGAAGTTTCAATTTGTTCATGCCATAACCATCGCATATAAAACAATAAGAAATTCACGGAGGCGTCGGCTGCTGCATTAATATTTTTTGTGCATACGAAAATATAAGGAAACCAAGATATTTTCCTTTGACATTTTATATTTTCCGGCTTGATTACGTTTAACAAGCTGTTGGGGGTCTCGTCGATTTCACGATGAATCTCACGAAATATCGATGTGTTCGTATCACGAGAACAGGCGGGATTGCATGGACAAAAAAAAAAAAAAAATGGAGACCGATGCAAGTCTATGCATGGGAAGGGTACATATAAGCACGCAAAAGAAAGTGGATGAGGGAGCTGAGTGTTTCGTCAAAAAAAAAAAAAAATCATTTTTAATGCGCATATAGTAACGCACTGCGAGCGGTACTCGAACGTTTCCGTATCAAGCCTGCACCTAACTTTTGCTCATCACTCGTGGACGGGAAGAAACAAAGTCAAGGGACGCTATTACCATTACGCATTACATCAGGGGGTGGTGAAAACATTTATTGACAGAATTTCTGCGGAGAAGCTCCGGATATGCGGAGGTTCTTGACTTGCGGTAGGGGGGCCCTCAGTCCAGGGCTCCGCTCGCAGCAGCCGCTCTACGGGCCCGGTCAATTAGACTCAGCTGATCATCCAGGTTCTCGCTGGCCAGCAGCTGTTCCCATCGCTCCGCTGTGGGATTTTGTATCGGGGGTAAGGCTGTAATGGCCTGGCATGCCCACGTAACGTGGTACAGGGTAGCTTTTGCTGGGCACCATGGGCAGTAAGAAGAGTATGCAGTAGGATGCATTTTACTGAGGGTGTGCAAATTTGGGAACGTGCCGGTTTGAATTTGCCTCCAGCTGACCGATTCTTCTTTATTTAATGTTCGATGTGGTAGGGAGTAAGTTTGTCTGAGTCCTAATCCACCATTTCCACGCATTACACTTGTACACATGGAGGAAGGAATACTAAGGAGAGGCCCTGACGTCACATTCGTGAAGCCTCCACATCGCAAACACCCGCATCGCCTCCTAGCGAAGGACCAGCGAAACATTTCGCGATTTCCGTTGCGACGTTTGCAAGCGCATGCGCGCATCGCGAAACTTTGCAGCCTTTTTTCTGTTTGTTTGTTTTTCGCCGTGCAAGCGGCGTAGTCGATTCGCGCGTGCTGCTCCTCCTGTGTGTTCGTTAGGAAAGCTACGCAATGCCCAGCTGATGCGTATACCCTGTGCAAATCGCGTGCACTGCGGACAGTACCGGGTGTCACTTTTCATGTGTACGTATACGTTCGCTTCATTACTGATCACTAAGGCATGGTATTTGCGTGCGGAGCTCTCGGATGTGCGCTCTGTTGCTCCTTACTCGTTGTGTCAACTCGGAACACACGTGAAGTTTTGTTTTTGGTGTCTGACGCGCCTTACATACCATGCGCTGAAGGCATCGTACGTTTTAGAGGCTGTGTCGTTCAAATGAAAGGACAATAAACTTTTGTTGTCGTTATCGGACTACGTGATGTATGTATTGTGCGGTGTGCGCTCGCGGCGTGCTTGTGTTGTGTGCGCACTGGAATTACAAACTTTACGTGCACGGTGTCCTCTTTTCAACGTGAAGTTACGTCAACTATAGGTTGGCGTTGTGCCGAATAGCTACTGTGCTCACTCCATATACACGAGCAAAGAAGCGCCAACCAGGCAATAGATCTGGAAATCGGGCTACGAGAAAGGAAAAGAAAGGCCTAACGCCCAGCAGAACGCGTAAGTCACTGGTAGGTGAGTTCGAATACGATGAGGCAGGGGCTGAATGTTTTTGATTACGGCACGTACCGGTACTTTCTGTACTGTTGCACAAAAACGCTCCACGAAGAATTTCAGCACGCAGCGCTCGGGCCTGCCACGCACGAACAGCCTGGTAATGGTCTGCTTGCAACATTTTACTGCGTGTAACCGCACAATACGCGCTAAGTTTACGCCGGGACTACAAATCCGAGCAGACGCGAACCACCGCGGAGAGCACGCCGCGGGGCGTCTGCTGTTTTGTTTGCCCCATACCGGTTTGTTTGCCCCATAAATCTGACGTCACTTCCGCCACACTTTTCGCAATGCATTGGGATACGATACGGCCTCTCCTTAGTTTTTCCTTCCTCCATGCTTGTATACATGCCGACCGCCGCATGTGCATATAATGCTGCGCATATATTGGGTATAGTTCCCGCTCGTGGATTAATAACCTTCCTGTACGATGGAAAGCCCGTTCTTGGGCAAGATGATGCAAGTTACTCGTAAACTGGGGTGATTAGTGAAACGGACGCGTATAACGTACATCAAATCGCGTTTGTCATTCCTTCCACAGCACGTAAGAAGGAATTAGCGGCTGCAGCTTGACAGGGGGGATGCTCCAAAGTTTCGATAGCAGTGTATACAACACAATCGTTTTGAAGAGAGTGACTTCCACCCGCACGGGGTATACGATTCCTGGCAAGGATATATATGGGCCGAAGGCGAAGAAAGTGCACGTCTAAACAGGTGGTGTCACAAAGTCACGCGACTTCCCTATTCAATAGGGTAGTCACGTGACAGTACCAGCACTCGTTCATCATCATCATCATCAACGTGTTTTATGTCTATTGCAGTACGAAGGCCTCTCCCAACAATTAACTGCGGAGCGGTTTAAGGGACCGCCTTCTCACCGTCTGATGTCTCGCGTTGGCGTTGGCGTCACGCTAGAGATGCAGAACTATCGGTAAATTGACTATCGATAGCATCGATAGTTTCTTTGAAACTATCGATAGTGCAGACAAACTATCGATAGTGCAGACAAACTATCGATAGTACTACTAACGACAAAATATCGATAGTGCAATCGGTAGTGCCATCGGTAATATTACTAGCCATGTTACTGCCGCGCGTGTTTATTGCTTTGTTTTGATGTATTCGGGTATTCGGGTTAGAGTGTTAGCAGCGTTTGACGCAGACCGGCCGCAATGTTTGAGAAGCTTCGCGATTGTTTGAGATCATTTTCTTAAGATTACGCGCGAGACGCGAATATTCAAGTTTATTAGAGAGCGTACGCCAGCACAAGCGATAACGCTGGAAGGTTCGATGACGGATGTATAAAAGACGAAGCGTTCCACCGATTATCAGATCACTCGACGGAGGGCGACTGTTCTCGCCGCTATCAGTGCGCAGCGTGTATCGCTTGTATTTTGAGTCTTGATTTTCTGGGCACAAGTTCGACCAAATAAAGAGCTTCGTATTTCCCAGTCTTCGTACAGCATTCTTCAACGTCACAACCGTGTGACAATACTATCGATAGTGGTGTGAATAATGATGTTGCTGGCCGGCCATATTGCCAAAATATTTGCGATAGCCTACTGTCAGCTTCGCTTAATTATGAGCAAATTTTGGGCGAGAAATTACTTCCGCTGTGAAAATGGCGGCATATGTCCATCAATAAATTCATATTCAAAAGCAACCAGTTACATATTACAAATAAAAAACTTACTTCTTGATAATTTTTTTATTTTGAAATCATAAAATGCAAAATTAATTTGAAGGCGCGCAGTTCCACCCCATGTAACGGCTTCCTTTCCGCTACAGCTGAATTGCTTGACTTTATGGTCATGTGTCAGCAAACACTCTGGTGAAGAGCACAAGCATGTCAACTTTCTTGCCCTTCAGCCTGCTCCTCCGGCTCCACTATGTACCACGCGCGCGGGGAACCAAGTTTATTCTGTAGTGAGTTCGCGCTGTTGATTTTATACTATCGATACTTACTATCGATAGCACTATCGATAGTATTTTTTACTATCGATAGTTCGATAGTGACTTAGCTATCGATAGTATCGATAGTACCATCGATAGTTCTGCATCACTACGTCACGCACGTTTGATAGCCTATACTGCTGCCATATTGTCGGTCAATGTTTATTTTTTCCCACTCTGGTCGGTTGAAGACATATGCTATAGAGGCATGCTCTGAACAACAATGGAGAGATGGTATCTTCATGCTTGATCCCTGTCTCGATCGCAATTTTACTTTTTTTCTGGACAAGCAAAGTCTATAGCTGCGGAGATATATCTTGGCTATGACATACAGTTTTCAAGTCCTCCGCGATGCAATGACTACTGGATCTAAGTATAGAATGCCACTTACAGTCTATAGCAGGGGCGTAGCCAGAAATTTCTTTCGGGGGGAGGGGGGGGGGTTCAACCATACTTCATGTATGTTCGTGCGTGCGTTTGCATGTGTGCGTGTATATATACGCAAGCAAAACTGAAAAATTTCGGAGGGGGGTGGTTAACCCCCCCCCCTCCTGCTCCGCCCCTGGTCTATAGGAGCTATACGAAAGGGGTTTGTTGTACTCAGCAGGTTTCTCAATTAGCTGATCGATCACGTGGCCGTGATGCATTACGGTCATTTCCCGAAGCCAGCTAACTGGTCTGTCCGTCTATATTAACGAGATTACCTTCGTGAATGACCAGCACTAATTAGCGCGGAATAATATCGGCTGACTTCAGCTAAATTCTAGGTAATGTCGGCTTGGCTTTATAGAGACGGCTGAATATTTGCTATCGTTGGTACCGCTGGTATAACGCGAGCACTGTTCTCATTCTACTGCCCGGGTTTTTCTCTGGTGATTTATCCAACACTAACCCCACTAGATTTGCGTCAAATTGAAATCATTTACTACATGTTATCCGAACTAATTATGGACGACATAATGCCTATTTTTTCGCTTTATATATTTGGAACTCATTACCGTCGCATATCAAACATCGTTCTTCAGATGGATTATTTGGAAAGCAACTTGTTTCTTTCTTACTAAATTACTGGGTGTATAGTGATTTTTATTAAAATATAATGTTTTATCTATATATGAAAAACATGAGAAGGTAGGCTATGTTAGAACAGGCTGTCTCATTATCATGGTATTGTTATTGAAATAACTAAAAACAAAACAAGAAAGAATAAAATAATAAGTAAAGAAACTAATCTGAATATAAACGTACGATCTCTGGCGTAGCCTATAGAGAAAAAGTCTAAAGGCAGAGTATATAGTTTTCGTTCACCTTTAACAATATTTTGTTTCGTTCCGTTACAACACAAATTTTCCTGTAATATTGCTGCTTTTGATAATGAACCTAATTTCATTGGTAATCAATTGGAAAGTAAGTACCTTTGCAGCCTATATAGTGCCTCCTACTCAGGCCCGCAGCCAGGAATTTTTTTCAGGGGGGGGGGGGCACTTGCTCAAGGCCTTGACTATTTGCGAAAAACACAATAAAGGGGGGGGGGGCTCCCCCCCCCCCCCCCGGCTACGGGCCTGCTTCTACTGTACATGTATTCTGTAATTCCTGTATGGTGTGTTACATTAAGATGTAAGCCAACATTGATTTGTTTGGTTCTCTCGCAATTCAACGACTGAGTTGTCCACTAACTTCTAGTGTGTATTTACCGTAAAAAAAAAAGCACAATGTGTGTATGTCTCTTCAATCGTCTGTCTAGTTTATCGCCTCATAAAAAACACACGCTCTCCAACACATGACTGTCTGAGACGCGGTTTGCTGTACGCCCTAATTAAGGGCGCCGCGCAAAGCGTTGACGCCGAGTCTCACGCTTCGTCGCGTGCAGCCGGCATGCGTGCGTCGCACCTAGGCGTGGCGCGCGCTGCTCTCTCTGAATCAATCAAGCGGGCGCCGCATCGCAGCTCAATGAGCCGCCGCATCGTCGTCGCATCGAGTATGCAAGGCGCGTCTCGATGCTGATATCTTCGCGGTCTCGGCGCCCTTCACCCATGCACTGACGCATCACCCACGCTTTGCACAGGGTGTTTCAGCTAACTTGCGCCGAATATTAAACAAAACAAACATACGCGGCAAGCGTGTCGAATTGGCCCGGTATTGTTCTGAGCCGAACGCAGCACGTCAGGATATTTTCCTGTTCGCCAAGCTGGCTAATTAACAAAGACTGATTAATTATTTTTAGTGACTCTAGCGAAATATCTTGAATAGAAAAGTTGTAGCTCTTTTTATGAAACGTCTGAATATTTTTGCTAACATAACTGCCAATCCGATAGACTGGGTAATTAACAAAGATTGCTTAATTAACCTCTGAAACAGTAAAATCTGGCGAAAACTATTGCGTAGAAAAGTTGTAACGTTAGTTCAGCAGCGTCGGACTATTTCATCGATGCTAAAATTGCCACCCTGTTTAATTTTACGGCGTAGCTGTTATGCTTTTCGTTATGCCATTACGCGTTCGCAAAAGCTATCGTCATGGATAATGGCCTCTCCCTTTCTAGCGCGTGCAACGCAATAACTCGGCCTGCGCGCGCTCTGTTCTTCATCTTCTTCTTCGCTTCCCGAACATATGCGCCTGGCGCGCGCCCTCCTGCTGCGCACATTTCTCCGGCGCGTGCCGTAATAACTCGGATGGGCGAGAGAATGAGTACAGAGAGAGAAAGAAAGAGATATATACAAATACATAAAGAAAGAAATAGAAAAAAAATTATCGGCGAAAAAATTTTCTTGATGAGGTGGCATTCGAGCCCACGTACCCACGATTCCAAGGCGAGCATCGTAACCACTCGGCTATTCAGGCACGCTATAGCAGAGCAAACCATAGCCTTGTATACTATAGTATAGAAAGGGGGTGGGAAAGGGAAGTGAGGATGAGGAAAATAGTAAAGCATAGCA
This sequence comes from Rhipicephalus sanguineus, assembly GCF_013339695.2. NCBI lineage: Eukaryota > Metazoa > Arthropoda > Arachnida > Ixodida > Ixodidae > Rhipicephalus > Rhipicephalus sanguineus. The sequence continues at coordinate 8,085,331 of NC_051183.1, forward strand.
TAGAAAGAACGAAATAGAGAGAGACAGAGAGAGAAAGTCATAGAAAGGAAGAGAGGACAGAGAAGAAAAACGTATAGAGTGAAACTTCACTTGAGCGAACTTCAAGGGACCCCAGGAAAAAGTTCGTCAAAGTGTAAGTTCCCTGAACTTAAATAGCTATGTCGCAACTTGTTATCAGGACCTAAAGAAAACATCAGATGTTGAAGTAAAATTTAAACCCTTTTATTTGCAATACTGCTTATTTTAATGTGAATTTCTCCTTGTTTAGCATGTTTAGAAAAAAATGTAGTAATCTTTTGCTGCACTTGTGCACTTGGGACTGCAGTGGTCATGAATTGAGTCACTGTGTCCAGGCTTGACGTGACTCTCACCTCCCTAACTTACCATCGTCATGCATCACTCTTTTTCCTCTCCTTTCCCCTCCCCCGGTGTAGAGTAGCAGGCTAGTGCGCTCAGGCCTACCTCTCTGCCTTACTGTAAATAAACCTCTCTCTCATAAACCTTCTCCGGCCAAGGACTTCACTTTTTCCAAGTACATCAGCGCTTCTTTAGCTGAAGTTCTTAATTAATGCTTCCTCTAGAAAAGCCTCCTCCTTTTCTCCTTCACCGGAAACGCTAGTGCCATCGTCGGCCTCACGTGCTATGAGTGATCACGGGATGACGGCGGCTGCGTCGTCTACTTCGGGAGAACCAAAGCCAGCTGGAAACCAAATTTTGCAGTGCACCCTGAGCTGTGGTTCTGATTTAGTGGTGTTTTCCCGCTTGAGGTGAAAGCACTGCAATATGCAGTCGCTGTCTCCGAAGGAGTATTGTACGGTAGTCATCTTAAGAGAATGGGCGTGAAAACAAGAACACAAGAGAGACAACACAAACGCCGTTGCTTGGTGCAACGTGTGCAATTCTAACGCAACGGAGGCCGGTGTCAGCGTGTCATGGAGGAAGCGGCATGAAGCGTTTAACTGCGATACTTAGAACCTTAGAGCCGGCAAGCAGTCATCGGATACAACTGGTGTGTGCAGCCAGCACTTCCGCGAGTAAGGAAGGAAGAAACAAGTTCTTAGACCGGCTGGCTACCATGTGCTGGGGGAACCTTCACTCTCGCTTTCTCAAAAAGAGCTGCAATGTCTTGCTTTGTCACGGTAATATTTTTTGCCATGCCGTGATATTGCCCTGTACACGTGTTCGTTTCAGCGATATGCCCCACTGAATGTGCATTTGTTGTTTATGTTGTTTCCGCTCGCTCGGTATATATTTATCGGTTCGTGCGAAAATAAAGTATCAGTTGAATGTAGCGCCGTGTCCTTGTCTGTCTTCTTTCTACGTCCTTGTCTAGTCGCGCTTACTCACTCTTCGTAGTAATCACCAAACTTTATTTATTTATTTATTTATTTATTTATTTATTTGTTTGTTTGTTTGTTTGTTTGTTGTTTGTTTGTCTGTTTGTTTGTTTGTTTGTTTGTTTGTTTGTTTGTTTGTTTGTTTGTTTGTTTGTTTGTTTGTTTGTTTGTTTGTTTATCAACATTCTGTCAGTTCCGGCAGGTACTGTGAGACGAAGGCCACCTCTGTAAGTTATGCAATAATTTAAAATGTATTAAAGTTGCACATAAACTTAAGTCTAGCAACACAAGTATACAAAAAGGAACATTTTGGGCGGTCGATGGACAAGAACGGTCAGAAGATTGTAGGATAACGCTAAGGAACTACAAAAAATACATGCAAAAACAAACAGTGCGTTCACTGCAATATATATCCATATTATAGTACACAATAGTACGAAGCATTTCCTATTTAAATGAAATGAAAGATTATCCACTAAGCAGGAACTTTAACACAACATCAGCAGAAAAAATTACACCGTTTGGTTGGCTAAAACGAAACCTGTCTCACTCTGCGAGACTAGCATTAAAGTTGAAGTAAGTAATGGCTTTCTAGGAACAAGCGTATGTTTGTGATGCATACGTGCCTGTGCATGTCAGATATGGAGAAAAATCCCCGTGTCGGAATGACAACTTCTGCATATATTCCTAGCAAAAGTTCAGGGTGAACACTCATGGCACTTCTAAATAGTGCTTACTACAAACTTTACAGAATCACAACAGAAAACGTGCGCCCAGCAATAACTTTAACGAAGGTAGTGTTTCTCTCATTTACCCTTTAATGACTGCTTCAACTCGTCATCTTCCCGAGAAGATTCTATATAATTTATTAACGAAACATATGTTATAGGGGTAATTGTGTGTGGCGCTATAGTATAGTGGACGCGATATGATCGGTGGTTAAAGTAATATTAAAAGTAACATGCCATTAACCAGGATGAGTAAGCTTCTTGATTAATATAATTGTGCTTGTCATGAGGAGTCACAAAAAAAAAAATAACAGACAAACGAAAGCCGCGCTTAGAAGTCCCTGCTTTGGCTCCTCACGATCTCAAGATCTTCGGTACGGCGTCCACTGAAGACTAGTTTATGATTTATTGATCTTAGAAGCCTGACTATCAGCTCATCAGCAGTCATTCGTATACGAGGCCTTCTGTAGCCTTTAGAGGCAACCAACTTAAGTAATCGCCTCTCTGTATACTGCTACTACTCATCTACTATACAAGGGCAAGATTAAACTGTCTGGCTCACCATTATGCATTCACTAACGCCCCAGAAGTCCTGCAACATGTTCTTGTGACTGCAGGCGATACGCATCAGAGAGACAGTCTCTGAACACCTGCAACGGGACTCGAGCTTAGAAATGCGGCATATTCTGGCGCAAAGCACCATCTGTGCGTCATGCGCCACGAAAGCACTGTTGACATTCTTGCGGGCCACGAGCCTCAACGAAACTTTGTAAACATTGTAATCCATGTGTTTGTGGGTTATGTACCCATGTATGTGTGTATATATATATGTATGTTTATGTATGTGCGTGGGGCTGTATGTGATGTTATGTGTTACATCATCATCAGCCTGACTACGCCACTGCAGGGCAAAGACCTCTCCTATATATGTTCCGCCAATCAACCCGGTCCCGTGCTTGCTGCTGCCACGTTATACACGAAAACCTCTTAATCTCATCTGCCCACCTAACTTTCTGTCTCCCCTTCGCGCGTTTGCCTTCTCTTGGAATCCAGTCAGTTACTCTTATTGACCAATACCTTTCCTACGCGGTATACATGCCCTGCCCATGCATGTTCATTTCTTCTTCTTGATTTCGACTAAGGTGTCCTTAACACCCGTCTGTTCCCTGACCCACTCTGCTCTCTTGCTTGTCCCTTAAGGTTAAACCTATCATTTCCCTTTCCATTGCTCGCTACGTCGTCCTCAGTTTAAGTTGAACCTTCTTTGTAAGCCTCAGGTCTCTGCTCCGTATAGTATACGTACCGCTAAGATGCAGCTGTTATATACCTTCCTCTTGAGGGATAGTGGTAGACTACCATTCATGATTTGAGAATGCTTGCCGAATGTGCTCCATGCATCCCATCCTTATTCTTCTAGTTCTTCAGTCTCGTGGTTCGGCTCTGCGGTTACTACCTGTCCTGAGTATATAGACCACGGTGTTGTATAGACGTATTCCTTTACAAATTACAGTGCCCCACTACCTATCGCAAAGCGCTGTTCTCTTCCGAGACTGCTGCACATTACTTTAGTTTTCTGCATATTAATTTTCAGGCCTATACCGTTCTGCTTTCCTTGTCCAGCTCAGTAATCATAAGTTGCAATTCGTCCCCTGAGTTACTCATCAATGCAATGTCATCAGCGAATCGCAGGTTACTGAGATACTCTCCATTAACTCTTATCCCTAACTCTTCCCAATCTAGGGCCCTGAAAACATCCTGCAAGCACGCGGTGAATAACACTGGGGAGATCCCTGCCGTACGCCCTTCTTTATTGGAATTTTGTCGCTTTCTTTATGGCGGACTATGGTGGCTGTGGAGCCGCTGTAGATTTCTTCAGTACGTTTATATATGTTTCATTGACGCCCTGGTTCTGCAGTGCCTGGTGAGGATCAGGTAACATCAGTTCTATTGAAAAACGGTGGACATATTATGTTAGAAAAACTGGCCACCCTGTATACGAAATGTCTCTTAACGGTGAGGGTGCTAGAATCTTGGAAGAATGCTAATATCATCTTAATCCATAAGAAAGAGGACGTGAAGGACTTGAAAAATTACAGGCCGATCAGCTTACTGTCCGTTGTCTACAATCTGTTTACAAAGATAATAGCTAATAGAACAACATTAGAATTCAATCAACCAAAGGACCAAGCAGGATTTCGTACGGGCTGCTCGACAATAGACCACATTCACACTATCAACCAGGTGATAGAGAAATGCGCGGAATGTGACCAACCCGTATATATAGCTTTCATAGATTACGAGGAGGTATTTGATTCCGTGGAGATGTCAGCAGTTATGTGGTTATCAGTGTATATATCGTAATCATCACCCAGTACCTGGAGTAGCACGTCAGGCAAACATCCAGGCTAACACCTCCAGCATTTCATTAAATCATTTTTCTCTCTCTCTATGTATGCGTTGCACTGCGCACGCGCATTGCCTACACCCATGCTCTCTCCTTCTCCTCCTTCCCCTCCTAGGCTATAGCAAACTGGACAAAGTAACCTCGCTGCCTTTGCTGCATTACCCCTGCTCTCTTATTTGATGAACAATTTTTACACTGCATTTAAAAAATGAACCAAGGCACTCAACCGGGTGAGAACTGTTTGTTATACTCGGCGACAACTTTTCTTGACAGCACTGTGGAAGCTGCAGAACCTAAGCGCATACCTGCTACTGTGCCAAAAAATATAGTGCTTAAGTTTACTGATAATTTTCTAATTTGCCTTGCTGAAATAAATGCTGCTTTATTTATTATGAGACTCAAACAGTTGCGGGAAGTCGTAGGTAAACACATACAGTTATTGTTCACTTTGCAAGAATCCTTTCCTTTTCTTTCCATTTCTTAGACAGCGCCACCTTTTGAGCACGCCCGTTTTCCAAAGTAAACATGGCGTCCATGACGTAGTGGGTCAGTGTGCGGCCGCAAACGCGCTGTTCAGTTCTCCAAGAGAAATATACTCGCAATATTACACGAAAATGTACGCTGAGCAATCAAAATGTTTCTCCCATTCGCATTTATCGTGCGTATGTTTTTCTAAACGCGTTAACGATGCAAGCGAGCGAAACCGAAATCCGCAAGCTGCCGTATACTTACGGAGCAACACGAATGTGCGGAAGCCCCGCCTCCGTAGCCTTCGCTCCACTGGCAAGATAAGTTGTCGCCGAGTATAGCAACAATTGTCCAAAGCCTTATCTTTCATGTTCTCCGCTAAGAAACAATTTTCTCCCGCCACATGTATGCAAATATATATATATATATATATATATATATATATATATATATATATATATATATATATATATATATATATATATATATATATATATATATATATATATATATACACATATATATACATAATGTGGTATTTCTATGAAGGTATTATTTTAAGTGACACATTCTTCAATTAATTTGTTGTTACTAAAATTGTTTTATTGTGCGTTCTTCTATAGCAATGTATAATGTATGATTTAGTATGTCATTTTGTCTTTTTTTGTGTGATTTTAACCATACATGATTTTTCATGTGCCTTCCCTGCTATAATCTCTGAAGAGATTGGCAGTATTGTTAAATAAATAAATAAATAAATAAATAAATAAATAAATTGACGCAAGCCATGAAAGAGTCTACGCGCGCTGCGTGTAACAAGGGCAGGCCACGACGACACGCGCCTTACCGATCGGAGCGCATGCATGTGACTGTGGCCAAAAAGTGGAGGAAGGAGTAGAGAGAGAACGTTCCTTGTTTTTGACAAGTTAGCCTTCAATAAATAGCTTTTCTTCAGACTACCCGAATTGGTCGTTACAATATATATCCGTTTGCGATGCGCGTCTACGTGGTAATTAAAAATCAACAGTATCTGACAGATTATATACGCGCATGATTGTACCATTGAACTCGATTGCTCAAAGCGGCGGACATTAGTCGCAGGAAAAGTCAAAATATATATGCTGGGCTAACTAAACAGTTTCCCTAATTACGTTTTCACACATTTCTTTATAGCACGTACTACAAGTTACAAGCTGTAGCCGGGGAATTTTCCAAAACATGTTCGCAAAGTGACATAGCGAAATTCTGTATTAAAAAAAAAAAATCTTAGCCACTTCCACCCCAAGTGAAAGCTGCACGAAATGCAGAGAATTGTTTCGCCCGTGTTCCCTTCGTGTTTATCTTGTGTTTCTGTTCTTTTCTGTTCTTTATCTGATCTTCTCTGCTCTGCTCTTTTCTGTTCTTTTCATGTGGTTGTCTGATATGTTTTGCGATTATCTATTTTCTGTTCTATGGTCTCATTTCTACAGTTTTTCTACTGTTTGCTGCCCTCAGCGCGGGGCATCTAATTGCCGGCGCTGTTATTTTTTTTTTTTTTTGTTCTGGGAGCAATAAAGATACCACCACCACCACCGGCGCTGGTGTTTCACCTCCGCTTCTCTCTTCCGTAAATCTGTGCCTTAACTCCCGACGCTAGCGTTTCGCTGTCGCTTCGCTGGCTCGGACAGACGAATTAGCCCTTCGGCGACGCTGGCGTTCACGGGCAAGCAAGCGCTGGCGTTCCAAACCTCGGCTTATGTGTATCAAACGGGGGACTTGCGTGACGCCAACCATAGAGTTTCCTAAAAATAACTAGAGGGGACTCTGGCGCTGCGATCGTTCAGCTTCCATGGGAATGATGGGTAGTACACAAATTTGCTATAGTCTTCGTGCTTGTGGCTTCAAACGTACTTGTGGCTTTGTTTATTGCTGTGTTTTGGCGTTTGTTTCGGATAAAAGAATAGACCATTGTGAACTTCGTGACCAGGTTTGATTTGTTGAGCCTAAAAAAGTTAAAGTGGTGAAGCGGAACTGCTGACTTTTGCTGAACTTCGTTTTGCGACAAAGCGAATGCAGCCGACGCGGAGCCAAACGGAGCCGAAAGAACGAAGTTCAGACAAATTTGTGTACTACCCATCATTCCCATGCTGGCTGAAGCGTCGTCCGTTGCAGCTCGCATAGACACTAGCGCCAGAGTTCCCTCTAGTAAGTATTGTAGGAAACTCTATGACGCCAACGTGGTACATATAAGACGCTGCGTGACACCAACGCGAGATGCGAGACGACGACAGGGAGGGGTCCCTGCTCCGCAGTTAAAAAATACGGAACATCGAGATGCCTGCTGGCGGCCCAATCATCCTCTTCTTACGGCACACGCGGCATTCTCTAGTCTTCATTGTCGAAGCACCGCAGGCAGCATACACGAAACTGCCTTTTAATTGGAATAAAACGAAGGCGCGACTGCACCGAACGACACCAGCGTATAGAGCCCCCCGCTAACCTTTGCTCCTCGGGGCCGACCGACGGCTCGCACATCGAGCGAGCGGCGGTGCGCTCCGGCCACGTGACACCGGCCGGGCGGGTGTCGAGCGTTTCGCTCGATAACGAGCTTGTGCGCGCGCACGGCGCTCACCTCTGGGGTCCCGAGAGCGGCGCTAATGGCGTCATTAGCGGGCGTTGCCTCGACGTCACGCTGCAGGGTCCCCGCCGAGCCCTCGCCGGCCACCGACGGTCCTCCCGCTGTTCCTGCACAGACAAGCTGGCTTTGTTGTTACTGTTTCGCACTCTCTCTCTTTCTCGCTCCGAATTCGTCTTCAGCTTTCATCGCCCAGTTTGAAATGTCATTGCAGTGCGAGCATTTGACACAGCTATGAGATTAATTTATGCACGCGATTTCGGAAGTGGTGTTCTGGGGTGGTGACTATATATACGTCTACGATGAGCCGCCGTTATCACCGATTTACTGTACAGGCGATAATTCAATCAATCAATCAATCAATCAATCAATCAATCAATCAATCAATCAATCAATCAATCAATCAATCAATCAATCAAATCAATCAATCAATCAATCAATCAATCAATCAATCAATCAATCAAATTTCCGAAAAACCAAAGCGGACAAACACGTAGGCGAGCCGTTCACTTAAACTTTAGAATATATATAACGTCACGTGGTCGTGACGCTGACGAAGGCAGCAGTCGGCGTGTCCAAAGTGAAACTCTTTATTTGGCCGAACTTGTGGCCGTAAAACGGAAAGTCAACCTGCAGCGATACACACTGTACACTGATAGCGGCGAACAGAGCGTCGGCCGTCGATAATCTGCTCATGCGGTGTAAGGCGTGTCCGCATTTATACATGCGGCATCGAGCATTCGAGCCCTATATCGCTGGTGGCCGCGTTAGTTCCAGAATGAACTCAACTGTTCGCGTTTGCGCGCTCAAGCCTATAAGAAGGTTCTGAAATAATCTGGAAGGTTCCCAGCGATTCGGGCGCGGTTTCCGCAAGACAGCGATTACACGTGTAACGGACCAATTATATAAACATAGCAAAAGAAGCGCGCGTGGCAATATATATAGACTGAACAGTGTAGTTTAACATGTTCACAATTGATACTCTTTAATCCCCACTAAATAAAAAAAAGGAAATATCTTTCCCTTCCCTCACACTTACTATATGAGAAGAAAACGAAAGGGAGACGACCCCAAATCAGGCATGCATATATATATATATATATATATATATATATATATATATATATATATATATATATATATATACGAATACGCAAGCAAATTATCAAAGCAGCCTAACATTTTTACAAGCAGGGTTTTAACCAGTTTAAGTTTCTTGTTTCCCTTCATATTTCGGTTAATCTCGCTTCTCTCTCATTCAGCTCTCGAAAAGCTGCGTATCCGTAACTATAGCCTGCTACACGACATGCTTACCAAGTCTAGAAGTACACGTTGCTGGGCTAGTCGGTTCATGTTCAATTACAAGCCACAAGAGCATGGCTGTCTTTGCGCACTGAAATAACGAGGGAAGGGGTCCAGGAGAGCGCAAACTTTCGACTGTTTATTGAAGACATAGTGCAACGAAATATATAGGCACAGGCATGCGCAGCAAACTATATATAGGCACACAGCGAGCGCATACCACCATAACCACAACCTGTGATCTATGAACTTGCTCTCTTCCTGCGATAGAGACAATGACGTATCACTGATACACCTCTTGCTTTTATATGATATGCCTCCAACCATTCACGAGCCGTGGTGTGACCGCTTCTACCCAGAATCTGAATCATATTCGAGCACGGCTCACACTTATGTGAACTGCAGTGGGTCGGCAAATGTGCCCCATCTTTACCTTTTAGTGAAAACTCGTGTTCCCGCGCACGCTCATTCACGCACCTTCCCGTCTGGCCGGCATACGTCTTGCGCAGGATAGCCGAAATTCATAAACAACACCGGTGGCACATTTTGTGTACGACTTGGCGTGCTTCTTGCCGCAACCACCTTTCCTGCTCCCATCAGATAGGATACGTGGGCATAGCAGAGACAGCTTCCGCGGCGCAGAAAAAAACAATCGGCACGCCGTGTCTGTTAGCAACCTTTTTTAGGTTGTGTGCCACCCGGTGCATATATACGGTATGACCTCAGGTCTCACCGGCACACATGACCGTCTCCACGCCATTTGTTTTTATTTTCTAAATAAGTATGTTCGTGAACTACACAGACATGACTGGTCTCAAGCATATCTTTCGTGAGGAATATGTGGTCACCATGTGAGACACAACCGTGCAACAAAACCTATATTTCAATCCGCGTCCAGATTTCACTCGTTGTGTACATCGGTATCGATGTTTCTTGAATCCTGACTCCAAATCCCCTTCAGAAATGACCTATATATGAGATATGGGAAAGGCTTCCTTTCAAATGGCGACGTCATTTTGTTCATACTCTCCGACCCCACCATCTTCACTGTCCCGGTCCTTGGAGCTAAATTTCGCGACTGCGGCCCACCGGCTATATAAGCTGAGTTTGAGACCCCTGGTGTATACGTATAGACGGCGCCCTTAGTAGCTATGAGCATGAAATATATCGTCAACTTACCTGTTGAGACAATAGAAAAATTCAGTGCCTATGGAAAATTGCCTGAAACGGCTAGTTGGGACGCTCACGAGTAAAACAGCATTCAGTAAAACAACGTTTCTTGAATCCCCTTCCTAACATTTTTAAGGTGGCTCCTAATACTTTCCATTGTTATAATGCAAACTCAATTTCGCTATTTTCTTACGCGGCAAGCAAAATATTTTGTACTGTATACTCAAGGCACGCCCACATAATAATATATTTGTTTTCAAAATCGCCTTGGCAACGTGCAAATGTGTAAACAGTAGTAGAAATAAAGCAAACAGAAGAATAAAGCAGAAACCTTATTTTGGGAGCGCGTTACAAAAGACATATAGCAGTGACCAGACCGGAAAAACAGTGCAGAGACCTAGGTAATGCATGTGATGCAAAAAGACAGCTAAGAAAGCACTTGTGCTAATAATCAAACTATGATTTCATAAATTCTTTGCATAAATGTAGATGGAAGTTAAAAATACGGTACGCCAAGATATTTTCTGTTAGGTAAACGCTTGCTCTATTAGATCTAGCATCAGTACCAGTGGTGCTAAAGTTGTTAGAATCTTATTTGCATTTAAGTTAATTCATTGCATACAAGTCAAACTTACACCCACGAGATCCTTCAAATCGCTGATATGTAAAATCCACGTGACGCAAAGCAACCCCATTCTTGCACGCATCACATTTCGTTACGGAGCAAGACACGAAAGAATCTTCAATAACGACACTGTTACATCAGAATTTGCGCGATAGACGCCGCACGCAGTGGAGTACGCGGCGAAAGACAGTGGCGCGGTAATGACCATAGCCCTCCCTCAAAAAGAAGGATACGACTCGCCGGTGAACAAGATTGAGGACAGCTGCTGTTAGGCGCAATGTGTGGGCACATGACATATTTCTTTCAATCAAGAGACATGATAAACATATACATATATATGTACATATCCGTACATGCACACACACATATAGATACATACGAATATACATACACATGCACATACGTACTCATATGAACCAACAACCGATGTTCAAGCGAAAAAAAAAAGGGGGGGGGGGGTACCGCATTCGTACTTGCAGGAAGGGGAGAACGAGCACGCACGTAATACCCGTAATCACAGTACCAAACTTAATGACACATGTATTTATCAAGAAATGGGTCCAGGCTCGAATAGCACAATGCGCGACGTGTGTAATCACATGTGTACATGCATGCACATCAGGGTAAACGGATGCTTGAAATTCTGCATCCCGAGTACAAAAGTTTCTTGGGAATCGGTCACCTAGTTGCCGGCAGAATCAAATTTTTCGGGTTCGTTGCAGGTCAAGCATGATAGTCGGCCTATGCTTTCATTTATGCCACCAGAGACACTGTTAAATTTGTGGATCAGGTGTGATTCACGAGCCTCCCGGTCATAATGGGTTTTGAAATTGGATTGGAGTACCGCCGCGGAAAATGTATGGAAGGGGTGGCCAAGGTTATTAACATGTTTAGATAGAGGAAGGTGCGGTAGAGCCTTTACGTGTGCTCTGTGATTATTTATTCTCATCCTGAACTCAGTCTCAGTTTGACCAATGTACTGTGCATGGCATAAGGTGCACTCGAGAAGGTAGATTATGTTCGCGCTGTCACAGTTGAAGTTGCCTCTTATCTGATAAGAAAACGAAGACGCGGTACTTGTGACGGTGGACACTTTGCTCATCATTGGACAGAGTTTGCACCTAGGCTTGTTGCAGGGGCCGCTGCCTGTGAATTCAAGAGTGTTGACTTTAGAGGACGTTACAATATCTCTAATGTTCTTCGCCCGTCTGTAGACAACGCGTGGAGGTTCCGGGAAAACACATCGTAACTTGTCGCTTTCAAGTAGAATGTTGTGGTGCCTTCTGAGGATGCGGTTTACGTTAGGCGGGGAAGCTGAATATGTTAGAATGAGATTGGGAGTAGTATTTGCGGGTTCGGATTCTGTCTTCTTTATCAAGTGGCGGCGGTCCTTCTTTTCAGATTTCCTAATAGCATCGTTGATGACAGACCGTGGGTATTGTTGCCGTGTGAGGTCAGTGCTTAGTTGTTGACAGTTGGAGGCGAAGTCGGCCTGGTCAGAACAAATACGCCTAAACCGAAGAGACTGGCTGTACGGTATACCGAGTTTACAGTGCTTGACGTGGTTGCTGCTAAAATGAAGGTATTGGTGTCGGTCGGTTGGCTTCCTATACACTGAGGTCACGAGCTTATGGTCTGATATTTTCACTGAAACGTCAAGGAAGTTAATGGTAGAGGCCGAATATGAATGGGAGAGTGAAATATTCTCGTGGGCATTGTTGAAAGCACTTATGAAATTCCTGAGTTTCTCTTCCCCGTGGCACCAAATGAGAAAGATATCATCGATGAATCTTCGATAAAAAAGGGGTCGGAATGGGGTGCTGCTTAAAAAATCACTCAAGTTTGCCCATAAAAATATTGGCATAGTTGGGGCCTATATATATATATATATATATATATATATATATATATATATATATATATATATATATATATATATATATATATATATATATATATATATATATATATATATATATAGGCAAGGTGGGTTATCAACAGCGTTCTTGCAGAAATATATATGTAGTTAAGTGTAAAGTGTATACACAACAGACGGGAGGTTTCAATGAGGACCATTGAGAGATGTGAGCAATAGATACTGTGAAACTGGACAGTCAGGTAATTTTTCTCCACGCCATTTGGAAACATTACCAAGAAAATCATCGTCGTAATAATCACCACTACCAACGTCATCATTAAAGTATTTATGGGTAGTAGGCGAATTTTGTCTGTTCTTTGCAATGTAGCTCCTTTGCTCTGTATTTTGATATTTACAAAATGTATTTCTGGAAAATAATCACAGCATTAAGATTAGACGCACGTGCGTAGTGTATTGCGAAGTGTTGTATATATATATATATATATATATATATATATATATATATATATATATATATATATATATATATATATATATATATATATATATATATATATATATATATATATATGTGTGTGTGTGTGTGTGTGTGTGTGTGTGTGTGTGTGTGTGTGTGTGTGTGTGTGTGTGTGTGAACACTACGACGGAAAACCTTTCACGCTATGTAGACTCCCTTATTAACCAGATTCCTGGAACATTTCCGTCATTCGTAAAGGATACCAATAGTTTTCTACAAGATATATTACACCTTACCATTCCGCATAATTCAATCCTTGTAACTCTCGACGTCACCTCGCTTTACACTAACATACCGCATGCCGATGGGATTTCAGCAGTCCTTAAAGCGTATGAAGACTGTCGCGTCGAAAAGACTGTAGATAAAGAAACCCTGGGATCGCTGCTAAAGCTTATTCTTGAACTTAATAACTTCGAATTTAATGATAGCCATTACGTTCAGGTGAGCGGTACTTCGATGGGAACCCGAATAGGTCCGAATTATGCTAATATCTTTATGGGTATTTTGGAGAACGATTTCTTATCCAGCACTGACATACAGCCTTTCTTTTATAAGCGATTCATTGATGATATCTTCTTGATTTGGACATATGGGGAGCAAAACCTCTTGAAATTCATAGATGCGTTTAATCATTTCCACCCCTCAATCGAACTGTCGCATAGTTACTCGCCACTTTCGGTAAACTTTCTAGACGTCACTGTGTCGCTATGCGAAGGAAAACTGCTGACTAAACTATATCGTAAATCTACTGATAAAAACCCGCTTCTGCATTTCAAGAGCAGCCATGTACGACATTGTAAGACCGCCATTCCCTATAGTCAGGCCCATCGCTTTAAACGATTGTGCTCCAACCGCGAGGATTTCATAGCTAATTGCGAACAACTTAAAACTTCTCTCACTAAACGGCAATATCCATCGGCTTTAATCGATGATGCAATAGGTCGAGCAGATAAATTAAATAGAGCGGAAATTCTGAGGGGGAACCGTTTGCCCGAAAAACAGAATAGCACCAACCTTGTACTAACACACTCAGCATCAGCACCAAAGGTACATTCTATATTAAAACGCCACTACAATATCCTTGCCCAAAGCGAACATCTCAAGAGTATTTTTCCTGAACCACCTCGCGTTGTGTACCGACGGTCTAAAAATCTCCGAGATTTATTAACGTCATCGAAAGTAAATAAGCCCGAAATAACTGGCTGTGCACTCTGCAACAAAACACGTTGCAAGGTGTGCGTACATATGCAAACGACACAGAAAGCCATTAGCACGTTTTCAGACTTCTCCCTTAACATTCGAGGTTCATTTAATTGCGATAGTTCTAACGTTATATACATGCTTGAGTGTACCGTCTGCAAAAAACAGTACATTGGCCAAACGGAAACTTCATTTAGAATACGCTTTAACAACCATAGATCGCATTCCAATAAGCTTCCTAGCCTACCATTATCAAAACACATTCGTTTACCTGGACATTCTTTTGAAAATATTCGGGCCACTATACTTGAGTCAGGCTTTCGTTCTCATCATGATCGTGAAGCCCGCGAGTCTTACCTTATCTATAAGTTTAACACCGTCTCATCCGGTATCAACGAAAGCACAGGCACGCTTACAAGCGTTCCCACTAAGCACTATTAATCATAACCTGGTCTCCAACGGGATAGGCAGCTCTGTTTCTAATATCGCTCGTGTTTCTTCTACGGTTACTTTGGTAATCACCCACTATTTTTCAGCTTTCGTACCAGACTACGTGCATACGTACTGAGTTGTGTGCATCATGTACGGTGTCTGTGCTGTTTTAATAGTTTTTTTAGTTTCTTCTCGTATTGACCTTGATGTGTTTGAAGATCTTAGTGCTGCGTAGATTTTCTGTTTGCAATCTCAGACTGTTTGCAGTTTAATGCTAGCATGTGACTACGTTCGCGCGAAAAAAAAAAAAAAGATAAAGCGCAGATCTGATGTCATTCCCCCCCCCCCCCGCCCCCTGCCTTTTCCTCCATGTGTCGTGCAATCGAATAATTCTGTCATATCACTAGTGTGTAATGCCATATCAACTGCGTGTGCAATCTATCTTACTCTGTGTAACCTGACTTCGCTGCCACGATTCCCAAATGTGCGCGCATGAATCTATGTCGACTGCGTGTGACCGCTATCTTATGTTGTCATTCTTGCTATCGATAAGTTCTTAAACTATCTACTTTAAGCGTGTTTATAAGGAAACCCACCGCGATGTACTTGTTACTTTGACAAAGTCTGGTCCACCAGACGAAACGTTAGTGAAAATATACAGTGCCAAACCAACGAAAGTCGTAGTTTCTTTCTTCATTCCTTATTCTATCGGGGTCCGCGTGATTCTTTTCCCACTACTATATATATATATATATATATATATATATATATATATATATATATATATATATATATATATATATATATATATATATATATATATATATATATATATATATATACATATTATGATGTTTTCGCTGAAAGCTGAAAAATTGCTCATTCCCAACAAGTGCCCGAAGCCAGACCAACGACACGTTCAGCCTGATCCGCGTATACCATATATTTTCCCATATACCAACATGTATACCGCTGCACACGTATTGCCCCCGTATCCCGTATCGTCAGAGTTTTAAGATGTTAAGCAAACTACGATTCGCTCGTATGTGTTCTTGTAGATGTGTCTTTCACACTGTGCTCGCTTTGCTGCCTGTGTTGTGTGTAAGTGAACGCGGGCTCGCACGCTTTCGCTGTTCAGAACATGCCTCGTTTTGCGTTTCATGTGAGATCGTATAACGTGAACGAATGCCTTCCAACACGGTGGAAACGTCCAGAGGCCACGAATGGAGCCACATCTACTATATATAGTGAATAAGAAATCGGTGGCACAGAGTCATGCCCGAGCGGTTTGCACGTATACGGTATACTACGCGTTTCTTTCATTCATGAACGTATGAAAGAGGACGCAGGGCTGTGCATCACTGGCAGGACAGTGTTAGCGAAGTGCATCGACTCAGTCAGGGCAGTCCAGCGAGGGCGCTCTGGAGTTCTGTGTTTGCTTCCACGGTAAAGCACACAACTAGCGGCGCCTTTGTTTGCACAGCACGCACGTATATAGTTCGACGAATCCGAGCGCGGCGCCGTTGAGTGAAGTGACGGGCAAAGTAGCCGCGGCTACGCGTCTGAAGTGACGTTGGAAAAAGAGCGATTTGCACCTAGCGAAAATAAAGCGTTTCTTCTCCTTCGCACGCCATAATTATAGCTACGTTATTTCGATGTATAAGAAGAAAAGCATAAAATACACACCACCTCGTGGCTGTCGCATCACAGCCTTTGTTTCATTTGAATCAATAAACTCAAAACAACACATAAACACAATCTGCATTTCGGCAAGTTCAGTTATAGGAATATTTAGTAAAATCGCATGGTCATCACAAAGCATTCCAAGCCCATTGGAGAGATTTGGTGGCGCACGGTGCTAAACGGCATAGATTCAATCACGAATGGTCCTTCCATCGAGCGTGTATCGGAGGTAATATGGCGATCTGCAAATGTGAGCAGATATAGTTAAGAAGTTCGCAATAAGTGCGATCAGAAAGTGTAACAGTAATGAATGTCTCAGGGCGTGTCTTTTTTAGAAACTTGATAGTTGAAGACAGACTTGGTGTCCGTGCTGCGGCTTTCTCGTCAATGGCGTGGGTCAGCATTCGCCGATGGCGACGAAAACTGTCCCATTTCCTGAGTATGTTAATGGTTTGCGTGAGGAATGGCTCGATCATGTTTTGTGCGGCCAACACAAAAACACGGTACAATATACAAGGAGCCCGTTCCATTCTCGATGTCATGAAGATGCAGCCTTGTAAGCTTATTAAAAGCTCGTGTAACAGGTAATGAAAATAGTGTGGGCCTTTATTAGGCCGATGTTCGTTCTCCACACATGTTCATCAACATACGGCGTTCTTCTTCGTCATCGGACTCGGCTGGACTGTGACCTGCTGCCTCGGGTGCAGTCGCTTCTCCGTGTCTTGGGGGCCTAATAAAGGTCACATCAACTTCTGTGTCACAATAGACTCGAAAGGCTGTACCCGAGTTTGTAGAAGAGTATGTATATAGAAAGCATCGTGGATCTAACTGCATTACACACCGTTTGCATTCACGCGTAGCGAGTTCAGTGACGGTCACGACCGCTGTGCGGCGCCTCGAGATATATGTGAGGGAGGTCACGCCTGGCTGACAGCTGAAACGAAAAGGAAGGGACAGCGGCGTTTTTCTCGACTCCGTGCGCTGCATGCGGGGCGAAGCCGTCGACAGCTTGCGCCGTCATCTTTGCCCCGCACAGCGAACGCGCGCCGCGGGGGCGACTGGGAGTGCCTGGCGATGTGACCTTTAGATAACCGCAGGCATCCACGCCCCCCACTTGGAGAGAAGAGAGGCAGACGCCCCTTGTTTGCTTTCCGACGTCGCCGAGTGAGTCGTGCGAGACGTAGGAAACCGCTGGGCTGCGAGCACACCGCTTTGCCCATACTCGATGATGGACGGCCGCTATTCGAGTTTGAGGTTGCAATCACGAAGCACAGCTTCCACATCGGTGGCTAATAAGGCACCACGCAGACATGGACAGAATGAGAGAGAGGGGAAGTGTACGTATGCGAACATGCACCGTTATTTTATCAATCACTTTAATTTTCGCATTAGTAGGTATATATAGAATACGTAGTTTGAAAAATTAGCGCGGTTTGCACTAAGTCGCGCCAGTGAAGAAGACCACAATGAAGTAAAGAGTGCCTGCCGGTTCATGATTATGATAACTTTTTATCTGCTACACACGGCCCACCCCGATCATAACAGCTCTGCTGTAATAAACACTTTTTTCTATGCCAATCGCAACTATTTTCTATTACTTCCTATCGCTCATAGTGCGTTATATCCAGAGCTCTGTGTTTTCGGATAAATCCGAAAAAGTCCGATAAACACTCGCCTGTAAAATTTTGGACAATTCAGATTTATCCGAGAAACTCCGATTTCTACGGCCAATATGACCCTTATAACAGAGAGCTGAGCGTCATGAATTTATGCTAAATGACTGGGCGTGAAAACACGGACACAAGAGAGAAGTCAGGCGTTTCTGGTGTCTTGACTTCTCTCTTGTTTCCGCGTTATGCACGCCCAGTCTTTCAGCATCGATATGACCCTGTTTCGTTTTTTATCGAAAGGGCATGTTCTAAGCGGTCATTGATACGTCGGCCGGTTTGGTCGATATAAACTTTACCTCAGTATCTCGTAGACCGCACCCATCGCACATTTAACAAAGGGCTTGTCGCGCACGGAGCGAGAGTCGTCAACCCATATGTAGGGCCCCTATGTTAAAGCGGGGGGTTACAAGATTGAATGGAATACATCTTCGTTCGCACACATAATACAACTTCGTTCACGTTACAGCAGGGGTTTACAGCATTGAATAAAATAGATCTTCGTTCCCAC
Source organism: Rhipicephalus sanguineus (assembly GCF_013339695.2). Lineage (NCBI taxonomy): Eukaryota > Metazoa > Arthropoda > Arachnida > Ixodida > Ixodidae > Rhipicephalus > Rhipicephalus sanguineus. The sequence continues at coordinate 8,103,868 of NC_051183.1, forward strand.
AATGTACTTGTCTTTCAGTTAGCCTATTCCACTGTTTAATCGTTCTAGGAAAAAATGAGCTTGCATACATGTTCGTTTTAGCTGGATATTCCAGGATTTTGCAACTATGATCAAGACGTTTTGAAGTGTAATGAGGTTTGTGTAGGTAAATTCCCCTGTTAATTCCAGATTTATTACAGCAAATCAAATAAAGAAATTTTAATCTCTGTTTATAGCGGCGGTCAGAAAGACATTTCCATCCAAACTCAGCCTTCGCTGGAGTGCAGCTCTCCCTCCTTCCGTACTGTCCCAAGACGAACCTGGCAGCACGATTCTGTATTTGTTCAAGAGCAGCATTGAAGGTTACTTCGGCGGGGTCCCACACGGCACAGCCGTATTCTAAGATGGGTCTAATAGAAGTAGTGTATGTCGTACGCTTTAAATTCACATGCGAACATCGCAGGTTTCTTTGAATAGAATTTAAAGCTTTACCAGCTTTGGCTATGAGAGTGTCTACCTGAGGTTTCCACGAACATTCAGACGATAGTAGCACGCCTAGGTACTCATACGTACCATCTTGTTTCAATTGTACATTGTTCAGGTGGTACTGCGACTGAAATGGTTTCATCCTTTTAGTAAATGAAAGATGTACACACTTTGCTATATTTAGATTCATTTTCCATTTGGTGCACCAGTTATGAATGAGCGATAAGTTGTTCTGAAGTCCTAATGCATCATTGTGATCGGCAGCTTTTTTGTACACAACACAGTCATCCGCAAACAGCCGTATAGAAGATGAAATTCCTATAGAGATATCATTAATATAGATTAAAAACAATAGCGGGCCCAGAACGGAGCCCAGTGGAACCCCTTTGGTAACATCTACATATTCGGAGCATTTTCCATTCAGTACTACACAGTGTCTTCTCCTAGAAAGGTAACATTCGATCCATTTAAAACAGTTTTATCAATGTTCAGGGTGGTAAGTTTAAGCAATAAGAGCGAGTGCGAAACCGTGTCAAAGGCTTTCCGAAAATTCAGTAACACACCGTCAACCTGTCCTACAGTAGCTACGCCCGATATTATATCATGATAAAACTCTACTACATAGTTGTGTTGTGCAAGACAGTCCTCTATGAAATCCATGCTGCTCGTTGATTAGTGCCTTATGCTCATTTAAGTGATTTATTATTTCTTTATATAAAATGTGTTCAAGTACTTTACACTGGATAGACGTGGGTGATATTGGCCTATATAGTTACCAACGTCTTTTTTATAACCACCTTTATGCATCGGTACAACGTGTGCAATTTTCCAGCCATGTGATAAGATACCGACCGCTAAAGATTTTTCAAAAAACGCATAAAGGTACATAGAAATGGACCCCGCGCAACGTTTGAGTACTCGCGGAGAAATTCCCCATCTGAATTTACTCTCATCAATGTCCTTCAATAGTTTTTCACTTCCACTAACACTAAGCTCAACAGGAAGCATGGGCGAAATGTTCATAATAGATGTATGATAATTACAGCTCTGTTTGCGTAAGAATACCAAATGCAAAAAGTTGTTTAAGCATGCAGCTTCATCCCCTTCATCCGTAATTAACTTACCATCATAATGTAACTCCTGTATTCCAAAGGAATCTGAGCCACACTGTTTTAAGTATTTCCAAAACATTTTAGGATTTCATTTCATTTTGTTGCTCAGTTCAGTGACGCAGTCATCTCTAGCTTTTTCTATCTTTAGCTTGTATTCGCGGGTAATCATATTCGGTTTTTCAAAGTGAGCAACTGATTTACTTTTCTTGGATACGCTAAATACCCTCTTCCTTTTGTTGATAAGTTTTAATGTATATGTTGTTACCCATGGCTGTTTGTGCTTTTTAGCCGTGAAGAATCAACATTACGGATATGTGTACTTATTATAGCTCAGATAACAAAGTCTTAAATTTGTCCCACATACCATGCACCTTGCCCAACTCAGAGAAGCACTCGTAAACAGGGAAGGAATTACGAAGCTTTTTAGAAATTGCATCGTATAGTCACCCTTCTTGTAAAAGTAGATCCTTCTACTCGTATAGATAAATTCGCGCAGTCTTTTCCCCTTCGAATGCCAGTAACAGCAGCAAGATGGTCGCTAATTCCCGGAATGAAAGTCACGTTACTTACGATATTTGGCGAGTTACAAAACAACAAGTCTAACACAGAGTCATTGCGAGTAGGGGTGCTAACGTATTGCGTCAGACCAAATGTGTCAACGATATTTTTCATCGCAAGGTTCAAGTGCCCTGTATTATACGTACTGTGCTGTACTGCACTGCACTGTATTGTACTGTACTGTACTGTACTGTACTGTACTGTACTGTACTGTACTGTACTGTACTGTACTGTACTGTACTGTACTGTACTGTACTGTCTATATATAAGCACTTGCTGTACTATACTATACAAGGATATGCTCGGCTATGCCAGCGTGCCTATATAGGTAGCCGATGGGTTTTGACGCTCGCCTTCGGATCGCGGGTACTCGGGTTCGAATCTCGCCTAAGCAAAGTTTTTTTTTTTCGCCAAGAAATTTTCTCTTTCTTTCTCTTTCATTCTCTCTCTCTGTACTCGTTTTCTCGCCGATCAAGTTATCGCATGCATCGCCGGAAAAATCGGTCACGTCTTCTCGTAGCGAAGAGGACGAAGATGGCGCGTGCCGGTTCATGATGATGATAATTTTCTATCTACGACACACAGCCAACCTCGATTTTAAGAGCTCTGCTGTAAAAGTTCGTAAGATGATAATTCAGCCAATCGCGATGCTGCACATATCACTAGCAAGGCAGCTCGGCCAATGTTAAAAAACACATACGAAAGAACAGTTTTGTGAATGCTTAGCTTAGTGGCTAGATGTGGGTCAATGTAAAATGATGAACTTAATCGGATCATTTCACATATGTACAGAACACAACAAATGACAAAAGATGAATAAATAAAGTGAGTATAAATCATATATATAGTGACATTTTACGCACTTTTCTTGTGAGACATCAATACAACTATTAGGATTCTGAGGAAAACTGTGATTGCGCATATTTATGTCTGTGCACTTCTGTTATACGTGGGTTTTTGTTGAGACATTGAATGGTAGAGCGCATGGGCTAATCCATTTCTCTGTTGGGCAGGTAAAAATGAAAGAGTAAGGAAATGCTGACATTAAGATAGACAAATCAGTAAATAATTGAATAGCGTAACGAAGAGAAAACAATATATAAGGTGGTTATGGTCAAAGTTAGGTCACAGTTATATACATATATATGCATATACAGTAAAACCTCAGTGATACGATCACTGCTCGTACGAATTTCGGGGTGATACGAACTTTTCCGTGGTCCCGGCCCATTAGCCTGCAATATGTTCAAGTACGGTTGTTGCGAACCGATTCTCACCCGCGACGTTTGATACGAACGTACGCTAGCGCACAGGTACGAACAGGTGCTGCCCGCGCTGTCGGGGAAGGCGCGGCGGTCTCGCGCGGGCGCGGGCATGCGCGCTGCGCGACCATCAGCGGTGCGTCATTGCCTCCGAGATAGTGCGCGCGAATCTTGGAGGCCTTTATGCGACTTGGCGTTTAGATTACAGATGACGTTGACGTCGCGTTTTTTTTTTTTTTCCGACGCCGTGACGCGTGCTCCTGTGCTCGAGGCAGCAGCGTCTTTGTACTGTGATAACACGTGCCTGCCATGTCGATGCAAGCCATGTCCACGCAATCAGACGGTCTATGAAACAAGACTGAAACTTGGGCTGCGGGTCCGTCATCAAGTCCCATGAAACGTAGACGAAGACTCCAAGAGCCTCGTAACATATGCGCACACCGGCCAACTCTCCGATTTGCACGGGAGACTCCCGAATTTTGAGCAAACCTCCCGATTGTGCGGGCCTGGCCGTAAATCTCCCGAAAACCACCCCAACACCACTCCGATAAGAAAAAAATTCGGCAGATCCCACATACCGTGGGAGTCGACGTTATGCGAAGCATGCGGCGGGAAGGTGACTGTGGCGTAATTTTTTTACTGAGCGAAACGTTACAAAATGACGCTAAAGACTTCCATACACTCTAAAAAGTTTTCGAGAGCAACTGCGCAGTTCATCCGAAAAAGGGCGCTTTACTCCCTCGAAGGACGAACTGCAGAAGCATGCGTGCCGTGCGCAAAGTTCGGAGGGTAACTGCTTGGTCCTTCGTCAAAATGAGAGGAACGGGAGGACGAATGGCAACACTTACTCCCGCATGCCTCGAGAAGGAGAGGGAGGGACGCGGGGGTGAGCGGGTAGATCTCCTTTCACTACTGAGCATATTTTCACGTTAAGTGCATTGCGAAGTGTCAGTTCCTGGAAAATGTATATTAGTGGCCGTAACAATGCTCGTTCGTTTCTTGTAAGCAATAAGTGGATGAATAAATAACTAAAATAAAATTGTTAAGAGAGATGACAGGATGACCTTTATTGAACGGTAAAGGTAGGCCCTGTGCTGTGGGGCGCGTTGTGCATTCACATTTCTGTCTCACGACTTGCTGGTATTTGCTCATAACATAGAGCTTCCTGTAATACTTACTCTATGAAACTCTATGCTGTCTATGGCTCGTCAGTCAAAAGTAGTGCTGCGTTTGAGAACATCGCAAAGAAGGAAATTTCTTGCTTGTCTGGTGATATCGCATTAATGTAAACTTTACTAAAAAAAAACGTAGAGGTTCCTTTCATTTTTGTAAAAAGACCAAAAAGCAGTAGATTCCGTCGCCTTTTCACTGAATCAGCAGAAATTACAAACATCAGTAGAGCTACTGATAAATCAGCGGTCATGGCAGCGAGGACCGCACGTGGATGCGTTCCGTGTGGCGCGGACAGTTTGTTTCGGAGTGCTGGGAAGCCACGCGTCTAGCATACGGCCCCGCGACCGTGGCCTTGGAACATTGAAAGCGCGCCTGACTGAAACCGCTACTGTTCTCCCCTTCGAAGTGGGCCATAAAACGGGGGGACACGTGTGCAAAAGCGGCACTTGCCCCCCCAAACAACACCGGCACTTGCCCCCCCACCCCAAGCTATGCCAGCTCTCTCTCTCTCTCTCTCCCCTCCTCCCCCAGACGCGATGTAACACGGGTTTGCACCCCCCAAGGCAAAATCCTGTTGACACCCATGAAAAAGGGCGCTTTACTCCCTCGAAGGACGAACTGCAGAAGCACGGCAAAATCCTGTTGACGCCCATGCCAGTGTCGGTGGTTGTTTTTGTGTGCGTGTGTTTGTGGTGCAAGGAGGAGAATCCAGGCCCAGCGGACCGGGAAAACATCAGTCGCCAGCGAACCTTTTGAGCTGCGTGGACGTTTCCTATTTCGGTGTATCAGTAAATAAGTTCGTTTTGTTTTAATCACTGGCTTCGTTTCACTTTTGGGTGTTTCAGGACTAGAGCAATCGAGTCGTAGAGACACTACACCGTGTATGTGTGAGCGAATGCATGTGCCCGCGGCAGGCTTGAGAACTGTTCTTTGTCTTGCGCCGTTGTCGCCCAATGTCATCGAAGTGCCTCGTTACATACGGCGACAGAAATGCCGTCGTCACTTTCGACGAGCCGTGGACGGGGCGGGATTCAATGGAACATATAAAGGAGTTGGACATGTTCTCTGAAGTTGACGTCTCCACCATCGGTTTAACGGTGAGTGCTTGATCTTCATGTTGTAGCGGTTGCAGCAGCGTTTGTCATCGATTACTGCAGCGTTGGGTTACATTTTTGAGCTTCGTCCGTACTCTATAAAAATCCGGCAGCGCTAAATTTTACGTTATTGCCAAATTTGGTCCCATCTATGCCTTGATGACAACATTGTTGCACCGAATTTAGCCCTCACTTCTTTCATCATAGAAAACGTGGAAGGTATTGCTGGTTTTTTTTTTTTGTTGTTGTTGTTGTTGTTGTTGTTGCTTGTTCATCCTTGTTAGGAACTGGTTTGTTCATTTTATCTAAGTGTGGAAGATGCATGCGCACGGTGTAATTCATGTACATGTGATAGCTTTCAGTGACAATGTAGTTTGCATGCCTGATGATTTTGATTGGCGGTTTGATTGGAATGGCGTGCTCGGCTTGATGCGCTGTAAAAACGAGCGGTTGGTGCAATAAAGATGTCAGTTGTAAGTTCAGCGCTCGTACAGTGTATTGTGTTCCTGCGTCCTCGTCCTTTTTTGCGCTGTTTTTCCCCAGCTAAGCATGTACCAACTCGCCCAAATCGAAGTCTTGCTCGTAGTCAGTTTCTTTATAAAACAGGCCTCTCAAATGGATAAGCCTTTTTGCTCAGTTGCTAGTTGCAACTTCAATAGATAAGCCCCGCCACGGTGGTATAGTGGTTATGGATGGCACTCAACTGCTGACCCTGTCATTCGATCTCGCGACCTTCGGGTCGCGGGATAGAATCTCGACTGCAGCGGCTGCATTTTCGATGGAGGCGAAAATGTTTGAGGCCCGTGTACTTAGATTTAGGTGCACGTTAAACCACAGGTGGTCGAAATTTCCGGAGCCCTCCACTACGGTGTCTCTCATAATCATATCGTGGTTTTGGGACGTTAAACCCCAGATATTATTATTGGGTCATTCCATCCCAAGTGTCCCAGACGTGGCGCTCGCACATCGTAGATTTTGCTGATAAAATTTGTGCCTTTTTCCTGTGCCACATAGAGTATTGTGGCAAAACATTCTTGCTCGATAAAATTTTGACGATCATGGCGCCCCCTCGAAGTTCGCTTGTATTTGTTAAACCGCGCCTAATAGAAAAATGTATATAAAATCTATTTTCTGTGTTCAGCTTTGAAACCACGCTGGCGCTATCACAGAGGTTCTGTTTAGATGTCCTATTCACTAATTCCGAAATTTTTGTGTTTCACTACCAGCTACGTATCTTCAAAACTACAAAACTCTTGAATGTTCGTGATTTTTTCTTGTGCTATCTCGAACTCCCTCTAACCAATCTTAATAGTAGTATGATTTTCAGGAAAGTGTGTTATAGTACAAAAATGTTTAGGGGTAAAGAGACTTCAAATCTTCCCGAAAAAAATTGTGAACTTATGCGATTTGTCGCATGTTTGACCGTATTTTTCATACTGATGCGGTCCAAGTAAAATACTCGTCATGCGGCGTTTGATAGAAGACTTGTCGTTAAGTAATGAAGAAAGTCTAATGAAATCATTTTTTGTTTTAAGGAAGAAAATAATTTTTGAATTTGGCGCTCCATAAGTGCCCGGCATTCTTTTTGTTGCCACTTCGCCGCAAAGCACGTGGTCGCCCTTGCAGCTAAAACTCGTCACAGTCAGCGTCAAGATGCGACATGTATGTCAGTGGCTCGTGAGTGCTCGAAAGTCTTGTCGCGTTGAACTCAGGGTGACGAGTAATCAATTCGCGTTACAATGTGAGCTTGGCGGGCCCAATGGGAAGTATGGACGCCCGAGAGCAGCCTCTATGGCGTCGTTGGCACAATGTGCTAGAGGCCGTCTGCACAACACGTATACCCCGAAAAAACGTGTATACAATGTGCATTATTTCTTTCAGTATGTGTATGCTAGTTGTGCAGACGGCTTCTAGCACATTGTGCCAACGACGCCATAGGCTGCTCTCGGGCGTCCGTACTTCCCATTGGGCCCGCCAAGCAAGCTCACATTGTAACGCGAATTGATTACTCGTCGCCCTGAGATCAACGCGACAAGACTTTCGAGCACTCACGAGCCACTGACATACATCTCGCATCTTGCCGCTGCCTGTCACGAGTGTCAGCTGGAAGGGCGACCACGTGCTTTGCGGCGAAGTGGCAACAAAATGAAATGCAGGCCGCGTTCGGAGGGCCAAATTCAAAAATTATTTTCTTCCTTAAAACAAAAAAATTATTTCATTAGACTTTCCTCATTACTTAACGACGAAGTCTTCTATCAAACGCCGCATGACGAGGATTTTTACTTGGACCGCATCAGTATGAAAAATACGGTCAAACATGCGACAAATCGCTTATTTTCTCTAACTTCACAATTTTTTTCGGGAATATTTGAAGTCTATTTTATCCCTAAACATTTATTCAATCATCAATTATTCAATCATCGTTTGCAATTTACAGCCATCTGTAAGGTCACATAGTTCTAAAATGTTTTTTGTGCGAGGTGTGGCAAAATTAAGGCCACCAAGACCAGAGACGGCATGGTCTTCTCGCACTCTGTTTACTTGCAAGCCATTGCTGTAGTCATGCTAGCATGCTGTGCATGCTCGGCTCTTTTATACCTCCAATGGAATCGCTTACAATAATGTTTTCGTCGATAATGCAGCTCTTAACTCCACAATTCTGTCGATTGATGAGATCATGGCCGAGTGTGCCAATGCGTGCAGTGGTGGTGAAGTTTGGGAGAAAGGGCTGTGTTTTTGGTCTTTCACTGTTGCGAGACATGCGGCCATTTACAAGCCACACCAACCTGGCACTATGCCGAAAATGCTGAGCAAGTGAGCTGAGAACGTCATTGCTCGTTGCATTACCGCCGGTGCATCCAGCGATAATCTTGTTTATGGATGTGAAAGGATCACGACGGAAGGTCGCTTCAAGATACCGTTTTAGGTGCTGGCCACCCAAAGACACTGGGTTTATTCGGAAAAAATGTACACTCAAGTTTTCATGGTAGGAGCCACGTGGCACAATGGGTATCTAATTAGTGCAGGAAAGTAAGTCTCTCAAGCCGATAATTCATTCTAACAGCTCAACTCCCACCTACCACAACGAATTTGCTCGCATTGTGCTGATCAGATGGAAAAAAGGTACAGGAGCCAACGCTGTACTTTTTTTTTTTCATCAATAACCACTGAGATATGATTGTCGATTTCACTACGACTCTCACTTTTACTTTTTTCCCCATCTCCTGGCTCCTACATTCTTTTTGCACATGGCCTTGAAAAATGTATCAGCAGGGTTCTACTTTATAAAGTATGCTAGCATGACGTGCTGCCTGCAAACAGCAAATACCCCTGTTTGTTTTTTTTTTCAGAACCAATTAATTGGCTTCCGTGTAAACGAGACCAGTCTCTAACCTGTGGATAAACCTGTAGCCTTACTGCAACTGCTTTGACTTGTTAAGAATGTTCTTACCAGTGTCGAACCATGTTTTGCAAATAAGTTGCAATTTCATTTATTTGTCAGTGTGTCGTAAAGCATTAGGTTTTAGCTGTTGCTACATGAAGCAGCTGCTGTAATAATGAAGCAACAAGCCTTGTGTTAAAATGTGCCTTTTGTTTTGTAGGACCCCACCAAGACGCATCATGTGCCGACAGTGACATACAATGGAAGCTTGTTGACTTCAAGGGAATTTATTGTGCGCCTGGAGGGCCTTGCTATTAAGGAGACTAGCCTTTTGGCAGCCATTGCCACACAAATCGCGCTATACTGGGCGCTGAACATTGTTTTCAGCAAGAAAGCTCAGCGGACCTTCGATCTTCTGTGTCAAGTTCTGAAAGTTCAGAGCGTCTTGCGGCCGACGTCACTCGTCCGTGTGGCTCTAACCATCTTGAGCCAGTGAACAGCCAGACTGATTTCAATAAAGTATTTTTCTCACAAATAGATCTGGATTTCTGCCCTCTCCTGGAGCATTTGTGTCAGACTTGGCGCAACCCGATGAAAATCATGTTCCTCAAAACTTTTTTTCATTTGCCGATGGGAGAGCTGGACTGCTGGTTTCTTGAGGAGCACTCAATACAAGCAAACGTTACTCCATCGAGAGGCATTGAGGATGATTAACTGCATGCTGCTCCGATGAGGAATGTTGTGAAAGAGTAACTGTCGCTCCCATGAGGGTATTGAGAGATAATGTCCATTTCTCCCTGCGGGACTAATGGGAAAGGGTAATTGTTACTCCATTTAGGTGTCCAGAAAGAGCAAGCATTGCTCCCGTGGGAGTATTGACAGAGAGCATCCATTCCTCCTTGTAAAGAGAAACCGTCGCTCCCCTGGGAGTATTGAAAAAGACTATCTCTTCCTCCCTCGGGAGTATTTGTAAGGAGCAAGAGTTTAGGAAAGGAGCAACGGCTGCTCTTTAGAGGAGTAATTGAAAAGAGTAACTGTCGCTCCCGTGGGAGTATCGAAAAAGACTATTCGTTCCTCCTTTGAGGAGTATCGAGAAAGAGTAACTGTTGCTCCCGTGGGAGTTTTCACAAAGAGCATCCGTTGCTCCAGTCAGTTACTCCCTGAAGGAGCAAGTTCTACGGGGAGTAACGGTTCGTCCCGTCGCAGTTACCCCCAAAAAGGAGTAATGGGTGTGGCAGGTTAGTTACTCCCCTAAAGGAGTAACCTCGACCCCCCATTTCCTCCTTTACTTTTTAGAGTGTACATTTTATACGCGCACATATATGTTGAAGAGCCGCATATGTGTTATATAACCAGTTGTTTACACTTGGGTAACGCTGCCAACGGCAACGTGGGTACTATACCAACACCAGAAGCGGTAAGCGGATCTGCAGTGCTTATACTTGTCCCTTATGATGGAGAACGCATGCATGCTATAGGTTAAGGAGGCGGTTATGAGAGCACACAGACGTAGGCGGCTAGATAGATAGATAGATAGATAGATAGATAGATAGATAGATAGATAGATAGATAGATAGATAGATAGATAGATAGATAGATAGATAGATAGATAGATAGATAGATAGATAGATAGATAGATAGATAGATAGATAGATAGATAGATAGATAGATAGATAGATAGATAGATAGATAGATAGATAGATAGATAGATAGATAGATAGATAGATAGATAGATAGATAGATAGATAGATAGATAGATAGATAGATAGATAGATAGATAGATAGATAGAAACGCTCAAAGTGCCAAAGGTTCGCTAAGAAATGCTTCGCATTTAATAACAGCATCAAAGGACAGCGATTCTAAAATTTTCTTTCCTTCATCTATCACGTGCAAAGCGCTTCTTAGGTCACTTTCGCTGCAGTACTTTAGTGTCATGCAAAAAAGCGTAGTATGATTAGGAATGGGTTACTAGCGGTCACGGGTCGCAACGCATGTGGTTCATTAATTACACACGGCCGCATGCACCGTATATTTACGAGTACATATATGATCGTTGACGTCTAAACACTTTACTGGTAATCATTCAGAGCTGTTAAAGGCCAACTCCGGCGATTTTTTGGCCATGTCAAAGTAATGCTGCTTTTGTGTTCCTGAGACGCTCCTGTTACGGGCCCGATAGCAGAAATACTCGGCAAATTGGAGAATAATTTTAAATAAGCAAAAAAGCCCAACACCGAAACCGAAACCCAACCGAGTGTACTGTCCACGTATGATGTAGACGTTGTTACGAACGAACCGGAGGTCGGGCAAGGAATGCTGGTCACGCCGGCGCGGAGTATGAAAACTGCGACAGCCGGGACGACCAGCGAAGCGCCGGCCAAACCAACGCTGTCTGTCGCCTTGTATACAGCAGACGCTCGCTGTAGCGGCCGAAGCGCCCAAGTTAGCGGTGCCCTCAGCTGCGTCACTTCCGCCGCCTTCCCAACACTGACGTCACAGACGCAATGTTGCCAATAATTGTGGGAAGCCAGGAGCGCGTTTGCAGACAATCTTTAAAATTCATTTGCAAACAATCTGTGCATGTCTCAAGCCTGTAATTTGGCAAAAATGACGGACACGTGCAAAGGAACGTACCCAGCGAATTTTATTGAGATCCATCGACCTCGAAAAATCGCCGGAGTTGGCCTTTAATGACGTCTCTGCGGACCTGAGAAACACTGAATCAAAACGTATGCCAACTTTCTTTTGTCGCATACTATTTTCCATGTTTTCTGGTGATACGAATTTCGGATGACACGAATATTTTTGGTCACCCCAGGAGATTCGTATCACCGAGGTTTTACGGTATATTATATATATATATATATATATATATATATATATATATATATATATATATATATATATATATATATATACATATATATATATATATATATATATATATATATATATATATATATATATATATATATATATATATATATATATATATATATATATATGTATATATATATATATATATATATATATATATCCTCCGTTACTGTACATGAGCGCGTACCACTCATGTACAGTGGCGGAGGACAGTGAGGACGAGAGTGGGGACGCTCATCTGTCCTACAAGCTCCAAGTCTATTTTGTAAGTGCTGTTTCTCGCCACACGAAGACTGGGCTTAGCTTTGATCAAGATTATTGAATGTTCATGTAAATGGTGTGCGCCGGCGGAAGCATTATGCTTTGTGAGGTTATGTGCAGCAGACATCCGCATGGCTACAAGAACCGCGGGGTGAATCGTAGAGACATTCTAGGTGAAAGAGGGGCTCTCGTGTCGGTCTTTGCACTTAACTTGGTAGAGCAGTAGACGAGGGATCCAGAAAAAACACAAATACGTCTTTGTATATAATTTTTTAGGAGCTAACTAAACAACAACCAAAAATCACAGCATATCCACGGAGTGAATGATGATGAGTGGGCGAAGCTGCGGAGGTTCATCGGTAAACCGTGAATCTTCCGTGAATTCTGCCCAGTACATCATCACCGACGTGAGATCGGGCGCGTTTATACTAAAGGTTCGATGAGTTATGACGACTTGCAGCTCACTTTAATTTTACATGTACGCTGTGAATTTTCATTGTTTAGAAAACCATTGCTTTAGAAAACATCTGGCGTCTTTCGTTAAGCAGCTGGCGTCTTTTCATTTTGCTTTAGAAACATCTGGCGTTCTTTCGTTTTGCTTTTACAAAACATCTGGCGTCTTTCGTTGGTTTATTTCATCAATCAACGGCGTTTTGAACAAAATTTTTATTGTTTAATGACGCACAGGAGAAATCTCACCAGGCACTACCTTGGAGGTAAACAATGGCTGCTAATGGGCATGAGAGACAGAAGAAGTCGGCTTTTAGCTAACACTTACACTTCTACTTCTACTAACGTTTCCTACTGGAACATGCCAATGGCTGCTAATGGGGAATGAGAGACAGAAGAATTCGGCTTTTAGTTAACGCGCACGCTGCGAATTTTTATTGTTCAACAACGCACAGGAAAAATCTCCCACCGGCACCACCTTGGAGGTCAAAGCGTAAGAATGGTTACGCACTACGACTACTACTACGAGGGACGAACGGGTGCCGCCTTAAGGAGCTTCGCCCCTAAAACAAAAAGAAACGCGACTACAAATCTTTATTTTACACTTTGTGTAAACTGTGTACTTGTGCTTGGCAGTCTCTTTCCTGCGTTTCTATTCTAGCTGCGCAAGTCCAGTGATGAGACTCTTTGTTTGCCAAGTAATGAACGGTGCAACCCACAGACGTTCTTGTGTGACGCACCTTATTTGATTTCTCTTTTGCGGATTTACGCGCCTTTATGGTGAACGGTGGGCATCATTCAGGTTTGCACTAAGAAGACTATGCTGCTACCCCCCCCCCCCCTCTTTTCCTTCCCCAGGAAAAAAAAAAAAAAACGTCGGTACGTGCCTGGCACATGTTTGGCATCACCAAAATGGAAACAAGGAACAGGGTCATGCATGAACTCAAGATTACTCAAGATCGACTTTCTGTAACATTACGTTCCCAGAGTCGTCGTTCCTGCTATTCAAAAACGATTTTTCTTTTTTCGAGGACCGCAACTGGAGCGTAAAGCGCCAAGACGTTACTTTTGCAAGCCGAAATGCGTGGCTTGTACATGAACGGAACCGCAACTTCCGAATTTCTGGGCTTGGCTTTATACCTTAGAAGGAAATAACAAAAGCAGACTCCATAAGCAACCTTGGAGCGGTCCGAATGGACGTGAACCAAGGGGCTGTGAAATGCTGAAACGGGGGATGGACGCAAGCGTCATCACCATGGAGAGTAATCCCTACAGCGCACTGATGATATATATTCATCGCGCATAACGACGCCACGGAGGACGAATTCGCAGTTGTGAATATATGAGAAAGCGGCGAGTTATTCGCGCCTTCGAATGCATGCGGCGTGAAGTGGCATTTATAACACACTAGCTGTACGAATGCTGCAAGTGTTTCTTTTAAGTGCGGAGCATTTTAGGGGCCCGGGCTTCCGTATGCTGGCGTCGCTTGGCGTAACGCAGGCAAAACCGCGTATAACAATAGAAAAAAGAGGAAGCAAGCGAGAAATAGAGAGAGTGAAAGGTGAAATAAGGAGAGAAAAAAAGACAGCACTGGAAAAGAGAAAAAGAAAGAAAGAAATAGAAGGAAAGAAAAAAAAAACGAAGAGCAAAAAGAAAGCTGCCCAGCTTTCTTTTTGCAGCTTTCCTTTAGGCTTGGCACCTCTAGCGGGAAGCTGCCTTAATTTTTTTTTCTACAGTGTGACGTTTTCTTAAAGCCTTACCCGAGAAAATGCGGAATTCGCTTAGTGTACGCCTCCTCCGTTTGTTGTAACCTTTATCTCAATATGTGCTTGTTTTCGGTTTGGTTACTACTTCGCTGACGTCCTTCTGATCCCCCGTTCACGGTCGAAGTATCAACGATGTCGAATTTGGCTTTGTACAGGTGCTCTTAGTTTATCAGTGATAAGCTGTCGTCTCGAAACGCAAAACAGATAATTGTCGTCGCATTGATTGATCCGGAATTCACACACGGATAAAGCCGTCCGTGCGATAATTTCACATTCAGACAGACCGCATAGCAACGTGCCTAAGGCAGTGGAATGAGAAAGTACTGGTACTGTATTACAACAACAACAACAACAACAACAACAACAACAACAACAACAATAATAATAAATAATAATAATAATAATAATAATAATAATAATAATAATAATAATAATAATAATAATAATAATAACGAGGGATTTTACGTCCCGAAACAACGATATGATTATGAGAGACGTCGTGGTCGAAGGCTCTGGAAATTTTTACCCCCCGGTGTTCGCACCTTAAACCTAAGCACACGGGCCTCTCGCTTTTAGCCTCCATCGAAATGCGGCCGGGATGCCACCCCGCGACCTTCGGGTCAGCAGTCAAGCACCATAATCACTATAGGCCAATGCGGCGGGATAAAGTATTGCATTCCCTAGATGACATCAGCGGACACACAGATTAAACGCATCAGTAGCAGATGTTCTCCTACCCAGCGCCCGTTTTGTTTTGGTGCAAGTCAATGAATGATGATGAACAAACCACTTTCTGAACACCTTCCGTTTATTCTCTTGTCGCAGTACGCCACTTGGAGGCGCCCTTTAAGCATGCAGGGGGAATGCCTTCACGACAATGCATCTGAAAGTGGCAGACAGCACAAAAGGAAAGCGGCACAAAGAAAGCGAGAAGAATGCATCGCCTACAAGTGAACGAGCTTTTAAGCAAGCTTTAACGAGTCTGCTCTGTGCGTTTTTGTTCATCATTGGCTCCTAAGAAGGGAGTCGAACGCACAACCCTGCACAGCGGGCGCCACTAAACGATAACGCGCTCGGCCAGTTGCTCTTGTCCTCAGGAAAACAGGCGACGTGGATTTCCTGCCCTAGAGAAGACGAAATCCGCGCACTGCTTCACAATGCAGGAGGCCCGTTTAACGGGAGAGCTCGTGTTGGGGAGGTGTCTCGAAGAGCGTGGTTCCCGATAAAACGGAGAGAAGAAATAAACTGTTCAAAGCGACACGGCGAGGTGCTCGCGGGGAGCGACCGAGCAGCTGCTCTGGTCGTTCGTGGGAAGAAGAGAGAGACAAAAAAAGAAAGAGGGCGTTGGCGTAGTGACGGGACCAAGCGTGGAGTCGCGCGCGCGCTCTCCCTCTTCAGTTCCTTGCGGGGGGCTGACAGCTTTAACAGGCGCTTTGTTACGGCGCGACAACAACTTGTCCGGTCGCCGCAAAACCTATTGTCGAGATGTCATCCCTCCCGAAAAACGACGAGCGCGAAGAAGCGCGCGCGCGTGCGTGCGAGCGCTTCAACTTCTTATGTGTAGTTCACTATACGCGTACACGGGCGAAATCCATTGAGCCTGGCGAAAAGAACGGGAAAGGAGGGCACCGAGCATTGTTCTTTCGGGGCCAGCCAGTGCCAGCGGCAGTCACAATGGCGGCGCGGGGGGACCTCGGATCGAGGAGGAGGAGGACGTGGGCGAGGAGGTCGCTCGCGGAGCAATATGACGTCGTCCCTATAAAGCACCCCCACGTTCCGCTTATCTTTTGTGTGTGCAGCGTTCGCGAATTCTGCAGGGTGCGTCGAGATGGGAGCCTTCGATGCGGAGAAAATATCGCAGCGGATTTTGATGGCGGTTGCGCTCTCATCGCGCACGTAGTCTGTCGCAAACGATTCTTTAGTGTCGTGACCCCCGCGGATCTTAACGAGTAACGTTACAGGTTACGTAGAAACGCGGCATGACGGTCTCGCGATCGGCCAACACTGCAGCTACGAACATCGGCAATGCTGCAGGGATTTAAGTGAGATGCGGAGTGATAGAAGCTGCGGCATCGGGGTAGTCGAGGCTGGATGAAAAATCGCTCGCACGCGGAGCTCTCCGGAATGTTCGCGATTTGCATGGGGGCTCCCGGAGAGCTGTCGCGGCAAATGGACAGCGTGACAGACAGGCGGCGCTGCTGCGCGTGTTTGCCGTTGGGGGAGCCGCGGCTGAAGCAGCGCGCGCGCGGAGGAGGAAAACGGCGCGTTCCCGGAACCGCGCAGCGCTCCTGGCGCTGTTTGCGTAGGGCGTTTGCGCGCACGCGCACAATCAAACCGTGCGCGCGCTTTCTGCAGGGACGGCCCCGTTGAAACCTGTCACTCCGTGCCGGCCCTTTCTCTCCCGTCTCCACCTTCCTCCTTGTCGACCCTTATGGCGGCCACTGCGCCGCTTTCGTGAGCCCCTGCGCTTTGTATCCTTTCTCTCACTACCGAATATCTCGTGTCAGCTCCCAATATAATAAAGAAAATAAAGAAGGAAACAAGAAATAGTTGTTCACGCGATTCACTCGATCGTCGCGTAGACAGAAAGGACAGGTCGCGATTGTGCCGAATCCATGCGGTTCCGGTCTTGTCGAGGACCGTGGAACGTCGTTTGCCGAATCTCACTACGTTTCCTGCGCCGAGGAGGACATGCGGCTGAAAAGGGACTTAAATAAAAATGCCGAGTCACGTCGTTGCCTTCTGAATCCCTCTTCGCCATTTTCTAGCTTGCTTTCTCGCTCTTCTGTGCGTTCAGAATCAGCAAATTCTTTCTGTCGAAAGCAAGACGGCGTGCGTCGCCAGTTGCCACGTGTGCGCCTTAAGAAACTCAGTACTGTGTTCAACATCACGCGGTCGTCTATTGAGCCCGCAGATTCTGATTTAATATCACGTCACGCTCGTTCTCTTTCTGTCAAGGAACTCTCGAACGACGACTATAATTCTCAATGCATATAATGACACTGAAAGAAGAGTGAAAAATTCGTTAACGCAGGGTGTCGCTGGAGCGACAGAAAAAGAATGATCACTATCGCAATACGCATAGGCAGGGATATTGGAAGGATAGCAGCCGAGTGTTTTTAAGGTGGGGGGGCTGGAGGGGGTCTTGAGCTCTTCAGCCTAGTCGGTGCCTATGGTTGGCAGTGCTTCAAGTAATCAGCAAAGGTGATTCAGACGCATAACTGCACTGCTGAACATGTGTGACACACGAGCATATCTAAATTGAATTTAAGAAATAAGCAGGGTGATGGACTGAAAAATTCCTAGAATTTCATCTCAGCGTCTGAGTGTTAACGGGGGAATCGCATTGCACAACTTGGCCATGCTTAATCATCGTCTGCATGCAAATGAAAGCGGTGCAAGGGAGAGGGCATGATAGAATAAAGTGTTTCATACTTGCAAAGCAAACTAAATTTGCAATCTTGGTTAAGGCCAATGAACACAATCACTGCACTCATTAATAAAAATAGTGCACACAGCGTGATTAATACTGCAAATGCGGGAACAAACGGTAACACTAACTCGCAGCCTCCTTTCTCTCTAATGTTGATGTGTAAACATTTGGGGCAACATGTTGGCATGATATGTCCTGCATACGTGTAGTCGCGATGCACCTCTGCAGCAGCTGCCGGCATTCGTCATTGTCGGCTTTTCCACAATACGACATCTTAAGAGGCAAAGCCCATTTTACGGAGTCCCTCCAGTTATGGGTTATAATGCATACGCATCCCTGAGTGGCCTAGCAACTGCCGTCAATCGTGCGTGGGCGGTTAGAAAATATCAGTCCATTTCTTACATCCACCAGTCACTCTATTCAGGAAGTGACATCAATTGCTCCAAGTAAACGCCCGCGACTTCGTGAAAAAACTGATTTCAACGCTTGCGACAACATAGCAAACAACACTTGTTCAAACGCCGTCTTTGCTGGACAACTTCGAACACAGACCATGAAGTGGGAATGCTCTGTTGCAGCAAGCCACGGATCGGGTGTTCTCTTCACGGTGCAGTATTCTGAGGTCAAATAGCGGTTATAGAAGTGCTTGCAAAGCTTGAACAGCTGGTTGAGAGCGGCAGTTTCGCAGATTGGGCCCCCGTTGTCAGCGAGCATACCGAACGTCCATGCACGTGTTCTTTCATTTAAAGTAGCACGTCTCTGCAGCGTAAGATTTTGTTCACACCTAAGATGAAGGCGGACAGTGTAGTCAGTGCAGTCTGGGTGATGACACTGTTGACAACTGCATGAGAATTCCGTTATACGAAGCAATTTTGCGCATTGTTTAAAGAAATAAATGAACGTCACTACAAGAACCACACGCATGAAAACGGCTGCATGGACGAATTCAGTGTTTTGTGAACTTGTTGACTTGGCGTCACGACATATAAAAAGCTGTTAAATCATTCGCGCAAAAGCCCACTTATGGCAGCTCCAATGAATAAAATCTAAAATAGTTTATGAACTTGCTGAACACTTTAGAAATGTTGCGACGGATGTCAGCCGACCGCAGAATGATTCTATAGGTGAGCCCACGGGAAATATCTATATTAAGAGAAATAATGGCTACGTTGCCGCATTCACCCCGTCATGTAAGTTTAACACAGTCACTGATGACGAGCACTTAAACAGGGTACTGACACCTTTTTTCCAAGGCGAGCTTACTCCGCCATACAAATCTCCTGTATGCAGGAGGCAAGTGTGAAGCTCAGCAAATGCTGATAAGATATTTTGTTTTGATATTAAAGTCAATTTTTCCATGGCGCGCCTACCGACATCGACACTAGCTTGACGTCGGGCTACAGTACCAATTCTGGTGACTTCACGCAGCATCTGGCTACTCGTGATGACGTCAGGCACAGCAAACGGGAGAGTTGGGCTAGTTGGTTCGGGTTCATTTCGGAGCAGCGCAAAAGACGAAAGACACAGGTACCAAACTTCCAAGAGGACGTTAGGTACCAAAACTTTCAAGATGGCTGCTTGTGCGTCACCAAAACATTCAAAATGGCCGCTTGTGCGTCACCAACGGAGTCACGGTGCGGAGCGGCCGTGGAAACGTCACTATATATTGTGCTAGCACGTGACGAGAAGGTCATACCGTGTTGCGACGTCAGGGTGCAGTAGGAACTGAAACTAGCCTTTAAAAACGTACTGTAATTAGTTTTTCAGGGTGCACTCGCGCTTCGCACTGCCTTTTCTAGGCTCTTGAGGGCTTGACCTTTCATTTGGCGCAAAAAAAAAAAAAAACGACAACTGAAAATTTTCGTGTCAGTGCCCCTAAAGATAAAAACGATCTTTCTCGTATTACTAAATTACTCCATCACAATACCAAAATTACCACGCTGCCCGCGACAAGACGTTTCGGAAAGCAAGAAAACGCGCAAAAGGAAAATGCGGATGGCGATGCCACCTTGAAATTTCCGCACCAATCGCCATGACATCATAGGTTTTGACGGCGCAACTAAGGCCTACGTAGTTCCTAATCGGTAATAGTGAAGTAGATTGCCTACTGAGGGAGTCAGAGGTTGAACATACCAAGTTTCAGGAAATTTCGCTGAGCTAAGACGAAAAGAGCACTGAAATTTGTGACATCACCGTTGAAGATTTCGGTGGCAAATTTAAAAGGTGGGACTTTTGACATTGATCTTCACACCCATTAATAAACCAATGGTGGTGAGATTAACGACACTATGGTCAACAGAGTACAATTTATCAGTTTAACCTAATTTATTATTCCACTTTAGTGTCCATTTATTCAAGTTCGCAATATACCAGAGTCAGCACACGCATGCCACTCCCGGGTTGACTCACCGTGGTGGAATTACGGCGTTGCGCTGCTAAGATCGCCGGTCCGATCCAGGGCAGCTGTATTTCGATGGGAGGCGACATACAGAAGGACCCGTGCGCTTATAGAAGCGTGAACCATTGGGCTAGTTGGTGGGACATTTCAGGATGAAGAGCGGAGAAATTGTCGATGATTAACCCCACCGACGAAATGGGCGCTGGGCTGACTGGATAGAAATCGTGTGCTTATATTCAGGTGCCCGTCACGGAACCCCAGATGGTCAAAATTAATCCGGAGTGCATCCCATTAAAGGCCCCTAAACAACCCCTGAAAGTATGTAGAGCGCGTATTCTCTCCCATGGCATTTCCCGTCTTTTAGGCGCAATTCGTGACGCCAGCAGTCTGTTTACGTAACGTCACGATGACATAAGCTCTCGATTGGTTCATATATTAGAGATGTCAGTTGCGAATTGTCTTCTACCCCGCTTTGCGATACGGTCGCACGCCCGTTCCGTCTTGTCTCGCATGACTATCGTGCGCGACCAACTTCGTTTCGTGCGTTTCCGAGTGCGCAAGCGGAGATAACAGCGTGTAGCCGAAATGCGCGAGATCCTGATATGCGCAACGTTTAGTATACTGACATTGCCAACGTGTTTTATGATGAAACAAGTGGCAAGGAGGGTATGGCGCCAGTAGGAAGGGTATCGGGAAAGAAACCACTATCTCGTCTTTGAACTCGGAGTGCATAGTTTAGGGGGCCCTTTAAGGACTACTACGACGGACTATGAGACGCTATTATGAGGGTCACTATACACAGCTGGCCTCATAATCACATCGTTGTTCTGACGCGCAAAAGGCCAGAGTTTAAGCAGGAGCTTGCCTCGAGAGGGAACCTTTACCGTTCATCATGCGACAACGCGTATACGCTCCATGCATTGCCGTAGCCTAAAGACAGTGGAACTGCGCATGCGAACTATACTGTCGTATAAGTCCAAAAGCCCCCTGACATCA
Source organism: Rhipicephalus sanguineus (assembly GCF_013339695.2). Taxonomy (NCBI): domain Eukaryota; kingdom Metazoa; phylum Arthropoda; class Arachnida; order Ixodida; family Ixodidae; genus Rhipicephalus; species Rhipicephalus sanguineus. The sequence goes on from NC_051183.1 coordinate 8,125,096, forward strand.
CCTGACGCCGTTCAAAAGAGGAAAAGAAGAAAAAAAATAAAAGAAAACCAAGCACCGGGCGCATCGCCATAATCGAAAGGACTTGCCACGTCGACGTGTCGCCGCAAGGTAGCCAGTGCCGGGGTCAAAGAAAGAACAGAAAACCTAAGCGATGGACAGCCGACGGCACGCATGCTGCGCCGTCTGCGCGTGTGTTTATATAGCTACATGACGCGGCGGAGCGCTAATTGCCGCCTAATTACGAGTGGCCGCGGGTCCGGCGCCCCACCTGCCAGTGGTCAGCCGTGCTGAACAAATTATACATGCGGCACCGCGCCGTAATACGCCCAGCTCGCAGGCCACGGATCACTCGCGTGGTTGCCGGCCGAATACGGAAAATTGCCCTGCGAGGCCCTGCGTGCGCGTGTGTTTATATGCTTGCGTATACGTACGTATACTACATGTTGAACGGAGTCCCACCCTATATAGCGAGGATCCGGTGTAGGGCAGGCGCAGTGCAGCTGCCGACAATTGTAACAAGTTTTAAACATATCAGAATGCTTAGCACTGACACTATGAAGAGACACGCGAGCGATAGCTTTCAACAGCGCTAGTCTGGAACCTGGATCACAGTTTATGTCATGCAATGAAACAACTCAGGCATGTTCAAACGGAGAGGCACTGAGGGCGCATCGCCTTCTCATTCGCTGGCCAGTCTTCGCTTCACGGTGGACAGCTCAGCCGTGTCTCGAGGAAAGGAACGTCTGTGCGCGTAACATTAGCCATTTCAAACTGTAATGCATAGCTACTGCAAGTAGAGTTGCGTAGTGCCTACTACACAATGGTTCACTATTTCGCTAAACAGCGAAGCGATTTGTGATGGGTGGACCTTCAAACCGCCCACTAGTTCGCATGGCACGATGCCTGGAGCGATTCTATACGCTTCTGCCACGCAATAACGTGTTGACGCGGTTCCTCGCACTGAATGACGCCTGCATATGATTTTTTTTTTTTTTGGGGGGGGGGGGGGAGGGGGACAGTTTCAATCACTGGCGCGACTCTGTGGTAGAACACGAGTGTCACGCTGAATGCCTGGGTTCGATTACTGCCCGTTTATCATTTGCTCCCATCGCAAATTTTTCGCTCACGGCCAACGCCGATTTTTCGTTCAAAACAAACGCCGCCGATGCCGACACCTGAATTTTCGCGACATGGGCCCTTTAGCGCTGTCGCGTTAAAACTCAAGCAATAAATAAAGAACTCACAAGAATACACACGCATTCCTAGCAGACAGGCACAGGCCATGAAGAACTTCCCAAGCCTCCGGATTGAGGATTTCCTTTGCGGATCACCGACCAAACATACGTAACGCTAACCAAAAACGTGAAAACAAAAGAAAAATCAAGACGTTTAGGCTTCCATACGGCGGCTTTGTTCATACTGAAAACAATCGAGTAGACAAAGCAATAATGTACGCGTGAATAGATGGCGATAACAGCAAGTACAAACGGAAGCAAGGCTGCATTCATTTCGGTTCATTGCAATGAACAAATGCGGTTCAGAGCACCAGAGCAAGTGGACGACACGGACGCATTTAAAGCACGCACGATTACACTCATTTGATCCGTCCTCGAGGTTTCGAGTTCCATCAAGACTTCGCCGAGGTGGCTCTACCCTTTTGTGTAGATTACGGCTTGGCGTCGCATTCACCACTGCGTATGGTTGCCTGTGAACACTGCGGCGATGAAGAAACGATTTGACACATTCTGTGCGTCTGCCCGCACTATACAGCCGTCAACACACTTGTCTACACCGGAGCGTCGCGCTCGGGGCTGAGCGGACGACATCTGCAGATAACACGTGTTTTGAGATTGGCCACATCTGAGCATGCGCAGTCCCCGCTGACGTGCCTATCTAGCATTTTCTTCTTTGTTTATCGCTGCGACAACCGAAACTGCGTCAGAAGCGCTGACGGTGGTGTTGTCGCAGGAAAAAAATCGCCCGGCTCGGCGCCCGATGCAAGCGATGATTACACCGAGGATAATCTTACAGCATTTCTTGCAATGGGGCGCCGAACCATGCGATTCCCCGCATTTTCTTTCTTTTTAATTTTTTTAATGCGGCGCTACACCACCGACAGCGCTTGTGACGTAGAAGGATATAAACAATTGACGTAGAAAAGATATAAACAAAATATAAAAAAGTGTTGTAGCCACGGCGATAAACTAAGAAATCGTCATGGGGGGCCGCGCATTCTCAGAAGTGGCCATTCTCAAAACATGTGTTACCGTATACGTTGCGCGTGCAGCCCGATGCTCCAGCGTTCTATAGACAAGCGTGTTGACCTCTGTACAAAGAGCAATTCGCTTAATTTTTTGCAACGCGCTCAACAGGTACGACCGATATCAGTGGGAAGAAAAAATCCTGCGCCATCGTCAAGGCGTAAGGCTCGTTCATATATCTGCGACTAGCACCGATTGCGCGCGCGACCAAGTTAGTCGCGAATGGCCGCTTTGGTTGCAAAGCGACTGCCTTGGCTCAGTCGCTCGCTGCTCGATTTTTCAGTCGCAAACCTCTGAACCAATCAGGTGCGCAGGAACAGGACGTCAGCCTAATTTGCTAGGCTATAGCGATGCGAGCAGACGTGAATTATGTGTGCCGACGAGTTATAGCCGGCATGCAGCTGTGAACATTGGTCGCAAATGGTCGCGCGACCGGTCGCAGGTGTGAACGAGCCTTTAGCGTCACAGAAGGAGGCTGCGCAAGCGCTACTGCGCCTTCTGCGTTCCACCAGCCTGTCTGAACGACTCTGATTGGAACACCTTCCTGTGTGCGCGCGTTTTTTTTTTTCCTTTTCCTTTTACCGTCGCAACATTTTCAATGACGCATTATATTTAAAAGAACGCACTTTTAGCTTTAACACGAGTCACAAGTGCCGACGAAGGCGTATAGAAAAACAATCCCGATTAAGCGTCAACGTGTCGCTGTTGCGTCTTTTGGTTCCTTATTCTTCAGCGCGTCCGACGAACGCGTATGTCACATACGTATTTTGTGTAGTTGCGAATATAAAAATAGTAGAATGTTATAACATTATAATGTTATAACATTATAACTGTTATTCATCCGTTCACATTATTGAACAAAACTCAAGGCATAGTTTATTCTACGAAAGTTAATTATGTGGTTTTACGTGCCAAAACCACGTTATTATTATGAGTCTCGTCGAAGGGGGGGGGGGATTCCGGATAAATACTGAGCCCCTGGGATTCCTTAACCTGCACCTAAATCTAAATTATGGATGCATGTTTTACACATAACATAAACATTCGAACTTTTATGTTATGTGTGGCAGTTACAGTTACCTTCGTTGCTGCTTCCAGAAATTACCAGTGCAAGTAGTAAAATCTGAATTTGTTTGACCGTTACTACAGGCCACAAGTAGTACAACAGTGAAATTTTTGTAAACTGTTGTGCTGGGTGGGAACTTCTTTGTATTGAAGAACTGGGACTGAGTGCGTGAGTGTTGTACTGTATACGGTATGTGCCTTTGTACGGTATGTACGGCATGTGCTTTGGGGTTTTGTGTTGGTTCTCTTCTTTGCGACGACAACTATTACGCAATAGAAGAGGAGTAGCCGGCGCCACGCATTGGCACCAACCTCTCCTTATAAACATTTAATAAAAAAAAAAGAGGTAGCTACCGAGACGCTGCAGGTCGTGGAAGAAAGCGCCCGTTAGAAAACAATTTCGCCGCGCCGTTGCCGGTGGCACCGACAGAAGGCGCGCAGAGCGAGAGCCCATTCGAGTATTGTCGAGACAGCGCGAGGCCTTCTGTGTGTGTATACCTGCAGGGCGGACAGGCGGAACACCTTTTCTCGATGGGGTCGCGGGTGTGCAGAAAAGAGCGTGGAGCGCGCGCTAGAAACCGGAGCCGTCGTGAAGCGACGGGGATGCGGGATGTTCGGGGCATCGAGAAGGGGGGGAGGGGATGGCGTGGCGGCCATCTTTAATTTCCAGGTGCGCTCGTGGGGGTCAGCGGCGGCTGCAGGAGCGCCGGGACAGCCGCGGGGAAACGCCCGAGATGACGCGCTGTGAAAGTGGTCATTACCCGATTATCCCGCAATTATCGATTCACGCCTGCCGGCGGAGGACATCCCTTCCCTACATCACTCGCCTTTTTTTTTTTTTTTCTCTCCAGAGGGCGCGAACAGCGGGAACCGAGGAGGCAGCCCCGTTTTTAATTTGGCGCTCACCTCCCCCGCCTCGATTTCCTGGCGAGCGCAGCGCCCCCCTCCATCTGTTTGTTTTCCAGTCTCCTCAATCTCTCTCGGCCCTGACGCGTCGTCTAGCGCTCAAAATTGGATTGCCAGCGCCCCTTTGCCACCCCCGTACCACCCGTTCTGCCGAGGACTGTGGGGAGTGCCCTCCCCTGCTCTGGCATCTCAGGCATGCGCAGCGCCGTTCGTCGCGAAACGAAGCTCGCGGGAGACCCAGCGGCATCGCTATCTTGCCTCTTTTTGCCGAACACGGTCCCCGGGTCAGCGCTGCCTCCTCATACCCAGTGCTGCTCCCTGCGGCCGCTAGGTGTCGAAGCGAGCGCTCGTTCTTCGGTTGTGCGGTGCGCGCTTCTACCGTGCACGATCGATACGAAGCGGGCCTGTCCGCTCGTCCGTGATGCGAGACGCGCGGACCACGCAGATTAGAGTCCAATTTGCGGCGCTTAATGAGATGCAGACGTAAAGGGGCGAGGAGGCTGCTGCGAGGGGCCTTGAAATGGGAAAGTCCGAGCAGCTCGCGTTCTTTCAATCACTCGCTCCTCACACGAGCAAGATGGCAGAATCGTTCCATTCCTCCTCTCGAATCAGAGGAGGAGGAGAGAGGCGTCGGCAGCCGAGCGACACTAATCTCCATCAGTGAAATGGATCCTCGCTGGAAGCGGTGGTGAACTGCCGCGGTGGCGCGCCGCCTTTTAATAAAGCCGCTCGCTCGGGGGTTAATCCGGCCCGCCCGCCCCCGCTAATCGGCTCGCCACGCTCGGCCAAGTCGGGGTCAATAAGCCGACGGCGTTATGGGCCTCCTCCCCCCCAGGCCACAAAAGCGCGGGAAGCGGCCGACGCTGCGCCTCAGGAACGCGCGCGTAGCTCGTATGAGACACGCAACGCGCGTGTGTGCGGCCATGCGTATATATGGGGCCGCTGCTCGAATACGCTGGGGCCACGTCACGAGCGCGGTATTATTGTGGCTTGCGTTGCATCGTCATCGAGCCAGCTGGAGCGCCGTCATAGCTGCTCTCTTGGCAGCGGAGACTGCTGGGCTGACAGCTACCTTGTTACACACAACCAAATGAATCCAAGAGACAGTTAAGCTAACCAAACCATAGGGAACATTATCTATTTGTTTTAGGGGCGAAGCTCCTTAAGGCGGCACCCGTTCGTCCCTCGTAGTCGTCGTAGTAGTCCGTAACAAGTCTTACGCTTTGACCTCCAAGGTGGTGCCGGTGGGAGATTTCTCCTGTGCGTTGTTGAACAATAAAAATTTCGCAGCGTGCGCGTTAACTAAAAGCCGAATTCTTCTGTCTCTCATTCCCCATTAGCAGCCATCGGCATGTTCCAGTAGGAAACGTTAGTAGAAGTAGAAGTGTAAGTGTTAGCTAAAAGCCGACTTCTTCTGTCTCTCATTCCCATTAGCAGCCATTGTTTACCTCCAAGGTAGTGCCTGGTGAGATTTCTCCTGTGCGTGATTAAACAATAAAAATTTTGTTCAAAACGCCGTTGATTGATGAAATAAACCAACGAAGACGCCAGATGTTTTGTAAAAGCAGAACGAAAGAACGCCAGATGTTTTTCTTAAAGTGTAGTAGTAGTAGTTGTATGTAGCCACCTCGCCCGATCGTCAACGGGCGAGGTGGACCGGCAACGGCGCGAGGACCCTGCCGTACGAGAGTTAAATCACACTAAAAGACATACTTTGCGGGCGATACACTCTAGTGAGCTTTCAACTTTTCGTCTTAATGTACATGATAAAGAAATTATTTCTACGAAAAACGCAAGGCACACCTTGAGCAATATATTTGGTTTTGGGACGCTAAATGGAACCATGAGGCGATGCGAAGCCGGAGCACTTGCACGATCGCGTTCCGTTGGCTTTCGTTGGGCATGCTACCGACCTCGCGTCGTGGAACGCGCGTCCTGTCTTCCCTCTAGCCTTGCCTTTAATTCGCACAGGGCGAGCGGGGAATGCGGTCGCTCTTGGCGCTCTTTCGCTCGGGAGCGGACTTCTTCCTTGCATTTCACCGATCACAAGTGATAATGAAGGGACCACGTAAACCAACAGTACAATAAAAGTTTGATGTTTAATATATACACGATGTTTCACACTCTTTATATTATGTACTGGGCGCATTTCACGGAAGAGTTTCACGGTTTACAGATGATTCCCTCCGTAGCTTCGCCCCACTCATCATCATTCACCCCGTGGATATGCTGTGATTTTTTTTTAACTTTAGTGCAATAATTACGTCATAAGTTGGAAGGAATTAAAGTGGACGAGAAATCACCCTTCCCGTCGTTGGAATGGGAACCTACAACCTTCGAATTACGCGTACGATGCTTTAGTAGGAGTTACTGCTAGGCTGGTTGGTCTTGTTTCACTTTGTTGGTCTAGCGCAGTTTAAACCGACGCCAAAGAACAAGGACACCCGACCATAGGTGGAGCTCACTCAGACTCACTCATGAAATATATTTTGCCCTTCGAGCTCACTCGCACTCAGACTCACTAAAATTTTTCTCAACCGCACTCACTCGGACTCAAACTCACCAAGATATTACTCACTCGGACTCACCCAGATTCGCGGCTCAATCTGAGTTTGAGTGAGTCGACTCATGAGTCCGTTAGCATATAATTAACTTTTTTGACCATGGTGTCAATGCTCTTTTACAGCAATATCTTGCATACTCGGTGCTCTACTTCGCACCTTTTGATCTCGTTCATTCATACACGAGTTAGCGGTGGTTCCAGTCCAGTACATTTTTATTGAAAGAGATGATATTTTTATCAAGAACGTCCCGTGAAAGAGTTTGCATGCCGAGGTCAAAGAACCTCCCCCCCTCCCTTTGGTAACTCATGCCTCTGATCAATAAATATTGAGCTGATCAATAAATATTGAGTAGACGTGAGCATAAACGTGAACCGACATAAGGCTGATAGTAATGCTAAAGTTGAGTAGATAGGACCATAGGTCGGCAAAAAAATGTGGAGCTCACCCAGACTCACACGTGAAATATATTTTGCCCTTCGAGTTCACTCGGACTCAGGCTTACCGAAATTTTTTTCACCCGCACTCATTCGGACTCAGACTTACTATAATATTTCTCGACCGAACTCACTCAGGCTCAAACTCACCAAAACATTACTCACCCGGACTCACTGGGACTCAGACTCACGGCTCGATCTGAGTCCGAGTGAGTCTGAGTGAGTCGGCTCATGAGTGAGCTTGCCGACCTATGCACCCGAGTACATGTGCTTGTCATTGTCTACCTTGTTGTTTTGAGTCGGTTTTATTTGTGCCAATAGAACACAGTGATAATGCATATGCGGTGACGATGACGCTGTCGGAAAGTTGCGTACATGCGGCACGTGCCCACAACTTTGCGCTCAAATGCCAATTTTGGCGAATAGAATGACGAGCATACAAGCCTTGCTTTGCCGTCATGATGATAATATGGAAGGGGCGAGCCTTCGACACTCTTCAACTCATCGGACAAAAATATGGCGCTCCAGTGGAGACAGGTTTGCAACTTTCCATCCTAACCATACTTGAGCAACGAACAACTATTTATTTTATTGTCTTATATCAGCATCATTATGTTGTGACATGTACATACCACGATCATATCTCCCTTCCTGCCCTCCTCCTCCTTTCTGTCCTCAATCCCCTCCTCTGTACAGAGCAGCACGTAGGCGCCTTTATGTACGCCGGCAGAGTTCTCTGCTTTTCATTAAAGAGCTTTCTCTCTCTCTCTATCGTCTGAATGGCGCGCGCCAATCGCTTCAAGTGCTGTCGTGAAGGAAAACGCCAATAAATGGGCCTTTTTCATTCCAGATCGAGAAAAAAGTTGTGGCCAATTAGAGAGAGAGAGAGAGAAACAACTTTAATAAACATAAGGCTCCCTGGTTATCGTGAGACGGTGGAGCCCCTCGTCCAGGGCCCCACTGGCTATTGCGGCTCACCGGGCCTGGTCAAGGGTCGTCAACTGGCTTCCCAAGTCCAGTTTGAAAGAGTCGCGCCTCCCATGACCAAGTGATGAGACAGCGAGAGCTGCACGTTCACTTTGCGGAGTTCGCGGCACCAAAAAATTAAACTTTTAAGGAGAAAACTTCAGCGCAAACCAGGAGCCAGCGCCAGCGCTTGTCTTAGTCCGTCCTTGTTTCCGCTGAAACCTTCACCTCAAAATAATAATACATAGCACTTGGCTTTAAAGCTCTAAATTCACCGACATGGAAACAGTTTCATGCGGGCTAAGCTACTACGACTTGTACGCTGCTAGGAGAGTTTGTTGTACCCTTTCAGAGAGAGAGAACAACTTTATGAAAATGCCTGCAGAGACGAAGGACCCTTTCACACTGAGAGAAATTACCGGAGCGCTTATTGTAATCGAGCTTCCCGTCTCGTTTGGACTATATATCACTGCGGCGCCATAATTAGCACGCAACTGTAGTTAATGTTTATGATTGTTTTAGTGCATATACAACAAGCAGCTTCAGGGTCAGCAACTGTAATCCTTGGGAGCATAGCGAACCGCGTATGTCGTTTTTGGCAAGAGAGTTTAATGACTGCCGATTGCTTCTCTGTAAGACACGGGCCTGATCAACAGCAGGTGACACACCAATGCTATCAACGCACGAGGGGCTCAGGCGGAATAATTACCGGCTATGCTTGTCAGGCAAACTCCGCCTGGTGTTATATTACCACCGCTCCTTACTTTGGCTTTGTCCTGTAAAGCTTGTTTCTCCTTTGACACATGTGCCCGCGGCGAAAACAACTTTACGACGCATTCGCTGCATCTGACACGCACGCGCGTGAGAGTTGAAGCGTTTGAGGTAAATCTAGCGTGCGGTATTATTTTCAGTTTTCCTGCAGCTGTTATTGTGTTGGTCAAACGGCACGATGTTTGAATGTGAAGCTGAGAGAAGTCGCTTTAATTCTAATTGTACAATAGCGCCTACATGTCAATTTTTAGGAGCATGCATGCTTGTGCTTAAGTGTGTTTTCCCGCATATGAATAGCGTTCGTACACAGCTGTCGACACACGCGACAAATGATTGAATAACAAGTGCAGCAACAAAGCATCCTTGCCACAGGTATGACGTCATCACGAAATTGGTGTCATTTTCAGCATTTCTTTCCGAGTGGATATACCTTGCGATCTCTCTGGCTGCATTTAGTCAGTGCGGTATACGCCGTAGTGCTTTTATGAAGTTATCAATTTAGAATCATAATTAGTGACATTTTGTTAATTAGCAGATTACGCATATCGAGCTCATGTGCAAATATTGTGCGTAATAATTTTCAAGGATTAAATGTGTTGTGCCTACCGGAGACAACATTTTCTTTTATCTTTGGAAATTGTTGAAATTCCTCGATAAGTGAGGTGCGGTAAAAGTAGTACAATTCAAATATTTTCGGCAACTGACCTATGCAGTCAAGGAATGCTGTCACAAATGCGCCACTTACACACAGTTTCAGGCGTAACCATTTCGTCGTGCAAAACTGGAAAATCAAACAGCAAAAAGTGACTAACCACTGTTTTCCTTGAAAAAGTTAAATAGCGTTGACGACAAAAGACGCTGAAAGAAGACATGGCATGGTATGTTTTACTGTTGACCCATCGAAGCCAGAACAGGAGTGCAGACGTGCCATTAGAAAAACAAAACAGAAAGAAGGAAACCTTCAGAATGCGCACTAATAAAAACGTCTGTCACTGTACCTTGCCAGCGACTATTCAGTGGGAAAATACACTTTTCTCTGCCACGTCCCCCTGGGGGAGAGAGAGAGGGGGGGAGGGGTAAAGGAAACACAGGGAGGTTGTCCAGAGGAAATATCCGGTTGGCTACCCTTTACTTGGGAAGATGACTGAGAAAGAATAAAGAGGAGAAGACAGTGCGTAGCAATACTACTTATTCATCACAATAGCACTGTCCAAAAGCAACACACCGACATAATCAATCAACTGTCACAACGTGTTGTTCAATCCTGTTTCTCTAAGAAACCGCAGCAACGCCTTCACAGCGGCTCGCGTTGAAGTCCAGGTGGGCCAGTGCCCTAGAATTTTGTTTTGTGTTAGAGGTCAGTTGTCCAGCTGGCGGAGAGGACTGATCTCAGCCGCACACACGATGATGATGAAAACGCTTGACTGAGAGGGAGTTAGGGGAAGATGGGTGGGGCCCTTACTCCGCTGACTAAGGCCGCCGCCCTGGCCACGAGGACTTGCTGGTCCTCGAGGTTCCAACTGGACAGGGCAGCTTCCCATCCTTCCCACGTTGTCGGCTGTGTAGCCGCACAGAACAATGGGGGCAGTGTAACGTTGTTTCACTCCTCCATGTGCTGCATGTCATTTTCGTTATCGCATACTTACTCTTTTTTTTTTTGTCGGCTCTTTCTTCTTGCACTTCTATAGCATTGCCTTTCATCCTATATTTAAGGTATGAGGCCAAGTGTCCGAATTTTTTTCTTTTCAAAAGCGATAGGCACTAGAGATTATTAGTCTATATTATAAAGCACGCCTCTTTAGGCACATGGGGGCATTATAAAGCAAGCCCTATTTTTCGCTATTTTTTTCATAGATAAAAATTTCATTAAAAGTGGGTCTTATTCGAACACTCCTAACTCAAATTCCACTCAATAAAAAACTTATTTTTTTTGTAGGGACATAAAATACGCCTTGTCTAGTGCAATGACCAAAACAAATGAGATCACATGAATATTAAAAATGTAGTGACTAAATAACAAAAAAATTATGCACTTATACTAGGGGAACCTTCGTATAACAGGCAGCCATATTAAATCTTGTGGCACGATTTTGCTTATTGAAGTTCATTGCACATCCACTAGGGTGATGAGGAGGTGTGCCAAGTTTTACTGAAAAATCTTTAATAGCAAACAAGTTATGATTGTTCGCGCACGGAAAAATACCAAAAATATTAGTTCTGAGAAAATCAACAAAAAAGATTTGAAACAGGTGCAGCGCTTACACAAGGTGATCAAAATGGCTAAAAGCCTCGTTGTTTGAAGCTAGTTCCATCCTGGACCTTACTCTTGTGTGCCTTTGCTCGAGCAGCAACTCGCTATATTTTTTTTTCTAGCTTGCTTTACAGCATCAGTGCCGTGACGGGATGCTTTCGCGATGCGGTGCCTATCACTTGTGAGGCAAGCTTTTGAAAGTGTAAATGCCGGGCTCGATGCCAACTTGCTTTAAAATATCAAATGTGCGTCTGTTGCCATTACTGAAATGACACACAGCGTCATACAAAGCAAGTTTGATGACTGACAGGCTCACATACGTGTCCTTGAGCGTAAACAACACATGTACGACGTTGCGCGTCCACCTGGTGAGCAGTTTATGACTTTTATGATTAGAAATGATGTGTTGACAATGCTATTAGAGCATTATTACATGTTCGCACTTGATATGATTGATAAATAAGCTACAAAATACTACATATCAAGCTAATCTTATGACGCACATAAAACTGGCACATTCAGTTTCGGTTTCGTAGATGATGGGTGGTCCAACATTTTCGCTTGTATCTTTTGAAAGAAACTGAGTAGACAGATACTTTATGCACGAAAATGATGGGGAGAAATTGCGCAGTTTAGCATGACCCAAAACCAAAATATGACATTTTGCAAAAAAAAAAAAATCGCTTTCTCCACTTGGCCTCATATATAATATACCTTAAGGCGCTTATCACATGAAAGCGCCTACATTGCGGGATATGGTTCAGTAGTCGTGAAATGAAAGGAGTCGCAGAATAAAACGCCGACGTTCAAAAGATAAGATAGCGCATTGTGTTCTGTTTTCCTTGACATCGGGAAAGAGAAAAATGAGGAGCGGTATAACCCCTCGTGACAATAGACAGGCCGCAGAGCTTGTTAGCTACCGACATTCAAGAACACCAGAGAAGGTGAAAGCTTCATTAATGTCTGCGCCATTGTGTTCGTAAGTTTTTGTAGGAACAGATCGCTCTACTTCAAGGACAAGCTCAAGAGTTCTCATGGCGGACACATGAACGTGAAGCTCATGAAAGTGAGGAGGAAGAGCATAAACATTATATTAGAACGACGTGAAGTTTATTATGCTTGGTATAGGGATTCACCGCAGACAAAGTTAGGCATCACAGACGCTTTTCCTCCGTCTCTGCACACCTAGCGTTAACGACGACGCACATTGTTCTTCCATGCCCTTCCGTACTTATGTGCAGTGTCTAGCAATGGCATTAAAGGACAAAAATAGCAAGTAATATCCAAGAGGCAGTGGTTCTTCGTTGTGTTAAATGTCTACTTGTCACCGTATACATAATGTCGAATGGACAAATTCGTACTCTGTCCCACACCTAGGTCATTCCCGCTGTGCTCGGGAGGCCGCGCCGCGGGAAGGAAAAGGAGGCAATACACGCTGCCTACTGGAGCCAATCTGACACGCGAAAGCGAGGAGAGCAAGTGCAACCACTCCGAGCCTCCGCTCGACTTTCCCGTTTCGGCTGTACGCAAGTGCGCTTTCCCTTGAGTCGTACCTTACCTCGGCTCGTTACAGTGAACATTATCATATATATCATTGCAAAAGCCGCTGTTCAGTATTCGAAAAATCTTTTAAAGGTATTCGATAATTTGTTCGATTCGATTACCTTCCGCCTTCCGCAGTGTTCCTTTCGTAATTGGTGCGGTCTCAAAAATTACTCTTCGCAAATTACATTACTTATCGTCTTAGCACAAGACTCCACGCACATATATACCTTTGAGAATCTCGCGCTGCGTGGACACGCGAACATGTGAGCTAACGGAAGCATTCCTGCAGATACTCACGCGGGTGAATATACACTCTGAAGAATTTTACATTCTAATTTCTGAAGGGTACCCCGTTGCTCCATGGGTAACACCACTATACCTTTGCGGCTATAGGAAGCTTTCATTGCACTTAACATCGAGCCTAACAACATGTGCGATAAGAAAATACATCGTTAAAACATTTGCACTGGTTGTGACCGTCTTGTGTGCGTAGCAACATCTGATACGGGAATTAGGCAGCGGAAACTAAGAAAACATGCATTTCTTCAATTTTCCTCGTCGTCTGTTGCACCTATCATAATTTCCATCTGCAATGAAAAGGTAACTAACAAGAAACTTGTATTTGTTTTTACCTACAGTTCGCTCTTATACCCATTGAACGCTAGGATGTTAGCCATGGAACAGCCAAACACCCTTTCTACACCCACAAGGGTGTACTTTTTTTTTTTACTGTGATACGCAAAGCGCAGGACGACAAGAACGCCAGGGTAGCATGTTGTGCGTGTGATGCCGCAGCTGGTGCACGGCCACTTGTGGCGGTGGTGATCATGAGTAACGAGGTTTCGCCCGTTGCGTCCTCAAGGGGTTGCACGGGCCATCGCATGTACGCGTGGCCGCAAGTTGCGTGCTTCGCATTGTGGCTCCCCCGTGCGGAATCGAGAGCAGCCCGCTCGCATGCGGCCACCCGGCGCAGCCCTTTCCCCTCAGGAGTGCATTTTCTAAATGCGTGCAGTTTCACCGCATACGAGTACAAAGTGCGTTTTATTCTGCACGCGACGAAACCGGAGAGTCTATCGTTGTGTTCCAATTCTGGACAGCATCGTATAGGCAGTCGACGCCGACGGATTAGAAGACAGCACAGAGCCCCAGTACTCCAAGAAATGGAATGCGCCTGGATGACGGATGGATGACGAATGGATGGATGGATGCCATAAGCGTCCCCTTTAAAACGGGGCGGTGACGTGCACCACCAGGCTCGACAAAAAGCTTTTTTTAAGGTGGCCTAATACCTTGTCTACATCGATTAATTCTATCTTACTGTAGGAAAAAAAAACATAAATTCACAGCCCAGCATTCTGCCCCTTACGGCAGAATGACCCTATTTTCCCCACTATTATGTTTGTACTTTCTCTCTAGTTTTCTTCCACCAATACTCTAAGCGTCTCTTACTTATTTCTATCGCAGACGTGTTCAGGCTTTCCATAGTTGTCCCTAAAACCCAAAGCTTCATTTAGGCTCGTGCCCAAACACACACCTGTGTGGATATCTCCACATTCAATGAGAACATGCTCCGTCGTTTCCTTAACTTCCCTACAGCATGTACATTTTCCTTCTTTACAAAATCTCGCTGTATAGTCACGCGTTCTAAGCTAACGCGACCTCGCTTCAAACACCAGAGCGCTTCCCCTTGAAATATCATAAAATGCCTCCCTCCTTACTTGCGTTTTTGCCCTTTCGGTGGTTACTCACGACATCTGCGCAAGATGACGCCACCTGGCATCGAAAAGAGAAAGATGGGAAAAACAAACATAATTGTTATTTCTTTAACTTCTTTCGTGTTTAAATCTATGAAATAAGTCAATGTAGCTTACATTGAGCGCGTGGAGAAGTATCTGATAGTGTGCAGGTGCATCTCCAGAGGATGAGCATACCGGCGAGATCCGAGCATTCTTCTGAGCCGTGATCTTGTTTGTACAGCAAAGTAGCCTGCATCGTTTTTGTCTCCGATGCCGTGTTCATCGAAGCTGTCTGTTTTGCCGGCTGCGTGACAATTGGAATGGGACTTAAGTTGGTCGCTGTGCACTTAGCTGTCTGTTTACGTCCGTCTTCGACGTGATCATTGTAGCGCACCCTGTATGCACCTCAAGTCACGTGACGCCGCCTTGTTGAGGTGCAAATAGACTCTCCCGAACGAAACTGGCAGGTCAAATATGGCTTCCTAAACCAACATGCTAACTAAAACGGAATCATTGTGCAGATGATTGCGACACTTCCATATCGCGCTATCTAACGGCGATGCTTAAAAAGCGGACCCGCCACGTTGGTCCGGTGGTTGCGCTGCTCGACTGCTGACCCGAAGGTCACGCGATCAAATCCTGCAGCAGCGACAGCCGCATTTCGATGGAGGTGAAATGCCAGAGGCCCGTGTACTTAGATTTAGGTGCACGTTAAAGAACCCCAGGTGGCCGATATTTCCGGAGCCCCGGCGTCCCTCATAATCATATCGTGGGTTTGGGACGTAAAACCCCAACAATTAATATTATTATTCTTAGACGCATCAAAAGCGACTGTTAGCGCGTCTGACAGTTAACAGGCGGCGCAGCGTAGTGCTCACAGGCTTACAGCTTGGTCTTATAAAATCCACTGAAATAACATTGGGGAATCGAGATTTTCTGCTTGTTCATTCGTTTATGGCGCGTTTAAACTTAATCGCGCGTACGTTGGCCTTCTCCCGCAAGGCCGGCAATATGAATCTGTACGATTGAGGATATAATCAATTCATGACGGCGTGACGAACCAATCCCTTTACTACTGCGTAAATAAGATGACGTCACAGCTACACACTTTCTGAGGCACTCACTTAATACTTGCCATTCGAAGCGCGCACTCGTTTCGATACCGCGCATGTTGGCGCCGTGCGCTCTATGTTCTTTCTGGACGGCAAAACACGGCGCCAAGATGGGTTGTAGACAATTGCGGATATATGTGAGATGTTCTTTCAATCATATGATATGATTACTCACAAAGTCAACTCAATGTGTTGCGATAAGTTGTCTGTCGTACCCTGAGCAGTCAACATTGCCGCTTTGTCTGTTCTTTTCACGCGCATGAAACCGCAAGCATATATGAAGTTCGGAGTATGTAATGATTCAGCCCAAGTGCATCCGGTTTATCTTCTCCAAGTACCGCATGACAGACTCCCCGACAGCTATCATGCAAGAAAATAATATACAAGTAACTTCAGCTTCGTAGAAAAATCTTGAGATTAAGGTTTCTTTTTCATTTAAAAAACAAACATTTTGCACTACAGGCATCCTCGTTCATCCAACCTCTGACGTCACGACTAACTAGAAATGACCATGCTGAATCGATAACTCCATTTCAAACTCGTACTAACACGTTTAAATTCTATTTTTTTTCCTCGAACCATTGCAGACTGGAACGCTTTGCCGTTTGAGTCACTACAAAACATACACTCATTCGACTCAATTACATCATAACGAAAACCGCTTTCCTTTCTCGGTCCCTTATTTTAGAAATTTTGAAATCCCAATCGCTTACACGCATGTGTTGGCGTAATAGTACCCTTAGTGCTGCGTGATGTGGTATGTGCATGCATGTATGCATAGGTCTCTATAGTTATGTATGTTCGTATACTTATACTAATTATGAATTGCTATTGAATTACGCGCTTAAAATAGTGTTGATTATGAATTGTTATATGTACGCGGGTATGTAAGTGTATATTAATTAATTGTGTCTGCATACGTGTACGTTTACTACATACTTGTTCTGATTATGAATTGCAATTTTGCTGTTTGTAAAGTGCTTGTGATTCACTCTTGATACCACTCCTGCATGGGCTCAGTTCTGAGCCTGCAATATCATGTAAATAAATAAATAAATAAATAAATAAATAAATAAATAAATAAATAAATAAATAAATAAATAAATAAATATGAGATCTAAAGACTCCTTTCGCTCGCGACTCGGCATAGTGCGTCGTGCTGTACTCTTAAACGACCGGGTCGTTATGATTTCACTAGTTCAGGCACACTGCATGCATTAACTGGACCCGATGACGTACACGCAGAAATCTTGCACGGATGGAAAGGCTTCAGTGCGCGTGCTCTCCATGCGCCCAACTCGTGCCGGCGAGAAACCGAACCTCGCCGCGGGCACGTGCTCGTTCATGGAGGGGGCGTTGAGTGCCGCCCTCTGGAGCACGAGATCGCTTTTCACCAAGCACTTCTTCGCGTGCGATATTACTTTTTCCCCATAGGAGAGGGCGTAACACTGCACGCCTACCGTGCGGTTGCGTACTCTCGGGTTCAGAGCCGGCCGAAATATAAAACCAGCAGGTCGCCGAAACGCGATTTAGGGATAGGTGCACCAAATAAGCAACAAAAAAAAAGAGGCCGAAATTCGGGAGAATTATCGCCGTGCGAAGCATCGCGCGTGACGTGGTAGCACGAGATAGCGATGCATGCACGGCTAGGGCAACGCCTGCGTCCGTGGCGAAATAACTCGGTGAAAAGACGGAGTGAAAACTTCATTATTGCACCTTATACCACCTATAGCGCACAGAAGGGACACAGAGGTACGACGCGGACACAGCGATAACTTCGCAAATAACGTGCGGACTGAAAGCGCGGGCCATCTCGCTGTTCACTGCAGAAACTGTGGGTGCGTCCCTTTGTATTCACAGTGCAGTGTTACAGGACGAAGCTCAGCGCAGACAATTACCGAGGCGGCGAAGATTGCTAACTTGGGGGAGGCCTTCCCTTGAGCTGACAAGAAAAGAGTTAGACTTTTTAAACGCGACATAAAGGGTGATTTGAAGAAGATGGTTTTCTACAGCATGGCCTCCTCTGAATATTTCTTTTGCTGTACTTGGCTGCACATCTTTCACATGTGTCATCGATGTTCTAAAAATCTAATCTCGTACTTATGCGCCTGCGTGCGTTGCTTCCCGTTTCCTGTATTTTTACTTGTACTGCTTCGTAAATAAATCATTTGTTGGAAGTTAGCGCTGTGTCCGCGTCGTAGCTCTGGGGAATGCCAACATGTCGAAGCTCACGTCCTTTCAAGTTTCATTATTGCGAGAGCAATTATATGGACACTCTCGGCGGGTTCTTGCCATCGTTGTCATTTTCCGTATAATATCCAAATCGATAACATCGCCCCGTGCATACGCGCGAGTAAAAGCACGCAAGCACGAACGCGGCTGAAGCAGAGATAAAACAAGCCGGCCATCTCCATCGCACGAAGGGTGCATGCAACAACATCGGCCCGCGTGCGAGTCCTGCAGTCGATTGCGCATTAAGCGAAGAGGTAACGCCCCGGCCGCCTTTCAGTTAGGGAGGGGTGGGGGGTGGGGGATGCGTCGCTCGAGAAGCCACTGCGAACTTTGCTCATCAAGACGCGTTCGCGAGCGCTGGCACGCACGCTATCTCGACAGACATCAGGAGACGGCTCGTAAACTCGCTGTGCTCTCAACGCTTACTTCGCGCTGAGAGGACTGAGAGTAGGAAAACCGCTTCGGTCCCTGGAGCGGCCGTATTCCCTTAAACTAGCATTCTGTAGAGTTAGGCGAGATGAGATCCAAAAGAGTTAGCTGCTAGCCTTTATGCGTATAACATTCCAATTTTAAATGCGAAGCAATTGTTAGCGAACCCTAGGCACTTTGAGTGTTTCTATCTACATATCTATCTGTCTATCTAGCCGCCTACGTCCGGATGCTCTCGTGATCGCCTCCTTCACTTGGTGTAGACCAAAATTGGCATGGGAGGGAAAGAGGATTTGACGAATATGACTGTCTAGTCATGACATGAATAACGTGAAAATCCTGTCACGTACGTCGTCAAACCCTTTCCTGCAGACACGTGTGGCACATACCCGTCTACCACGGGCCGCGGTGTACGGGTATGCGCCACAGGTGATTGACAGTTTATGACTACCTAGGAACGACGAGAACAGACATTGGTAATTTAATGCGACAGCTTTAAGAAAAAACGACGTCGGCAGCGTTGACCCGAAGAATGCAAAGAATAAAAATTAAGATTCCAGCAGGAATCGAACCCAAGAATTCTGCGTGGCATTCAGCTATACTACTACAGAGCCACGCCAGGTCTGGAAACTGTTTTGGAAGAACACCCGTAATGCCGGTGCAACGTCAATTGTGGTTGTGGTTCTGGCTATCTAATTTTACAAGAAAGGAATAAACACTACATATGTACTCCTACGATACAGGCGTCATATCAGATTAACGTCTGTGGTTCCAGTGTTGGCTCCGCTTTTATATCAGTCTAATAAACATTACATTTGTATTCCCATGATTCAGCGAGCTGTATTGAAGCATGGCTCGACCCCGCAGGAGTACGTTAACGAATGCATGCTACGTATGATATTCACATGACTGCACCATAAAGCGCACTTATATAGTTTCGATAATACTGACGTGTGCACTCTAACGTGCGTGCTCACCTTACGTCGCACCATAAGTTACCCCTTAAACGCCAGTGTTGTCGATGTGCCTGGTAAGCCCACGGTGTGCACGCAGCTACTACACTTACAAAAACACGTCCATCCACCTCGTAACGCTTGGCTCAAAGCCATAAAACCTTCGCATGAAACCGATTCCCACAACGCGTGGAATCTGCCGAATATTTTTTTAAAAGAAAAGTATTAAGTGGATTCGTAGTGATAACTCTGGCTTGCAGGTCAGGGCTGCGAGGCACGGCCTCCCAATGCTCGGTATCATTTATTCCTTATGGTCTTCAGCTAGCCAAGAGCACATACATGTAGAATAAATGTGCTTTTTGCTTATATCTATTTAGGCATTGGTCCAGGTGGCATAGATAGGCTATATGCGGGGTTGAGGTTGGTATTTGTCTGGAGTCGCCCTCAAGCTGCACTGACGGCGACCACCTTGTGTGCTTAGAAACACGAGAATTAGGCAGCTAAGAAGCATGTATTTGTTGCACTTTTTTCGTCGTCTGTTGCAACTGTCGTAATTTTTACTTGCAATGAAAAGGCAGCAAACAAGAAACTTGTTGGTAAAAGCAGCGCAAGAAGACGACGACACGAGAGGAAGAACGACACAGGAGAGGCGCTGAATTAATAACTGTCGGGTTTATTGCACAGAGGGGAATAAACACAAGTAGTTCGACTGCGCGCGCACCATCACATCACAGATATTTGTCACATTTTTCGAGCACGCTGAATCATCAAGGTAGATGGATGGGGAGGAAATGCAGATATCATGGCTGTTCTCTATGATTTCACGCGATCTTTGACCAACGTGCCTAAAGATGACATGCGTGCTTTGAAACGGCGGTTTACAGCCACAAGAGCGAGATGTGCCCTTCAATGTGTTGTTGGTTGTTGTGCTGGCGTAGCCTCTCGTTAAGGCAGGCACCAGTTTGTCCAGTATATCTTTCGCCACAAGTTAGCGTGACGTTATACACTACACCGCATACAACTGTTACCAAACGAGTGCGACCTTGGTGCGACGATTGACGGAGCACACATTATTTTGTGACTGGCCATTCTTCTTGTGACTGGCCATTATTTTGTGACTGGCCTATCTATCGCGGCACGCCATGGCGAGTCAACCAATTAGCCCAGTTTAGCACGCTATTGAAGAAACTTGTATTCGTTTTTGAAGAAACTTGCATACGATTCGCTTTTACTTATTAAACATGACGGCGTTAGCCATCGAACATCCACAAACTCTTTTCACACCTGTAAAGGTGTAAAAATTTTACTGTGATATATACTGACGTTGTGTAGAATTGTTGTTTCCTCCCATTCACAACATTGACGCCTGCAAAACGTGCTCCTCGCAGGCTACCCTGGGGCAACAGCCACCGATCTCTGCGACGAGGGATCCGCTCTTGCCAGGAAGAAGAAGAAGAAGCGTAGGCACCGGTAATAAGCGTTCTTTAAGTTATCATCCAAATGTTATGATACGCAGTCTTGGCCAATCCCCCAGAGTGGGTATGTGCCATATCGTCGAGGATTCGGTCAATCAATCAACGGCTGGGTATGTCTGTCATCACATTGATAATTCGGTTTTTGTATGCACTAGCATAGCCAGTCAACCTTGGTGGCGACGTAAAAGAGGATTTACCATGACCGCTATGCGCGCGCTGTGCCACTATACACCCCGCAACCGGATTGTCCATCTTTCTTTTAAAAAGGTGCTTTATTACCGCGAAAACGTTTCTTAGTTGGGGTGGCGAATGCGCGCACCCAGCTGGAGTCCGCAAAAGCCGTATCCGGAATTCACGTGGCCTCTCCTACAGGAACTGACGCCGGCGCCAAGAACTGCCGCAGCAATCACCTGCAGCCTCGGCTGCATTCACTGCAGCTGTGTTTCTTCGCTTGTTGCGCTATCCATTGACCCGTAAGTGTCCACATTATGGTGCTGCCAACATCCATTCAGCGCTCGACGGGACAACAGGGGGGAACGGGAGGGTCTATTTGCACCTTAAAAGCTCGGGGTCACGTGAAGTGCGTAGAAACGTCCCTATGACGTCATACCACTGTAGTATAAGTTGAATTAAAGGCAAAGTTCTGCCTGGCGTTGCATAAGTATCGCTATTTCGAAGTGTCATTGTTTGGCCCGTGTCACTGGGGGCCATTAACCTATACGCCGTGTCGCTTCGTGGTTCCCCCTCTTCCGACAGAATCACTACTTCCAGAACCCGAGTCGACAGCGGCGACATACCAGTTACGTTCTACGTGACGTACCTGTTGAGGTCACGTTACTCTCCCGCATGTGACGGGAACTGGGATTGTACTCTTTAGGATATGAAAACGATGAGCACCGGCAGTGTGCTGCACATAATTGTAATGGCGATAGAACTTTCTCTCGGCTTGCAGGACCATCTTCACGAGCTTCCAGCTGGAGGAGCTGGAGAAGGCGTTCAAGGAGGCCCATTACCCGGACGTGTACGCACGCGAGATGCTGTCGCTCAAGACAGATCTGCCAGAGGACCGCATACAGGTGATGTGCAACTTTCGAGCCTTAGCAAAAACGGGAAACATAACGGTAGTTATGCCCTGACAAGGACGGGTGTCGTTCAGCCTTCGCCTTTGGGCGCCTTGACAAAAGAAATCTTTATAACCTGGCTTCACGGTCTCAGATCAGAGGGAAGGAAAAATTAACTCCCATACCTTATGGCGAATTCCAATGGGGGTGTCGGATAATAGTTAAATGCTCTACAAAAGCCGCCTTCGGGTGTGCCGCCGAGACCAGCTTTAAAGCAGTTTTCGAGCAGTAAGACATGTGCGCTCACTTTGGCCTACATCCGCCGTGGTTACCTAACGCCGATCGGCGCTGCGCTGCTAAGCACGAGGGGCGCGGACTCGATTCCCGGCCACGCCGCAGTTCGATGGTTGCGAAATACAAGAACAACCGTGAACTTAGATTTAGGCGTCCCACAAAGCATAGAGTTTCCTATAACATTTACTAGAGGGAACTCTGGCGCTGCGATTGTTCAGCCACCATGGGAATGATGGGTAGTACACGTATTTGCCTCTTCGTGCAACGAAGCCTATACAAAAATTACACCATCTCCCGCTAAAGGGGACCATGAGGCGATGCGAAGCCGGAGCACTTGCACGATCGCGTTCCGTTGGCGTTCGTTGGGCATGCTACCGACCTCGCGTCGTGGAACGCGAAGAGGGACGCTACGCGCGTCGTATCTTCCATCTAGCCTGGCCGTTAATTCTCACAGGGCGAGCGGGGAACGCGGTCGACAGGCGGGCGAGAGGGGGGCAGCGTAGGAGAGGAGAGAGAAGGGGAGGGACGCGCATGCGCTCGAGCTCATCGCGGCGTTGCGCAGGAGAGAATTTCGGCATGTCTAGCCGTGGTCTAGCCGCGTTTCAGAGGAAGAGTGGAAAGGGGAAGGTAGAGGGGAAGTGGAGAGGGGTATGGGAGAGGGGCAGGCCAGAGGGGAGAGGGGAGGGGAGTGGAGAGGGTGAGTGGAGAGGGAAAGGGGAGAGTGGTAGAGGACATGGGGAATGGTGAGGGGGAGTGGAGAAAAGGTGTGTGGAGAGGGTATGCGCATGCGCAGTAAGGGTGGTCACGCCGCACACCACCACCACCGGATTGAGCTCCGCCTTAAGATACTTCGTATCTAAATAATGGAAGAAATCTACAGCGGATCCACAGCCACTATAGTCCTCCATAAAGAAAGCGACAAAATCCCAATAAAGAAGGGCGTATACGACAGAGACACGATCTCTCCAATGCTATTCAACGCGTGTTTAAAGGAGGTTTTCAGGGCCCTAGATTGGGAAGAATTAGGGATAAGAGTTAATGGAGAGTACCTCAGTAACCTGCGATTCGCTGATGACATTGCATTGATGAGTAACGGAGATGAAATACAGCTCATGATTACTTAACTGGATACGGAAAGTAGAAGAGTAGGTCTGAAAATTAATATGCATAAAACTAAAGTAATGTGGAACAATCTTGGCAGAGAACAGCGCTTTGCGATAGGGGGTGAGACACTGGAAGTTGTAAAGGAGTACGTCTACTTAGGACAGGTAGTAACCGCGGAGCCGAATCATGAGAGTGAAATAACTGGAAGAATAAGGATGGGATGGAGCTCATTCGGCAAGCATTATCAAATCATGAATGGTAGTCTACCACTATCCCTCAAGATGAAGGTATATAACGGCTGCATCTTACCGGTATACTTACGGAGCAGAAACCTGGAGACTTACAAAGAGGGTTCAACTTAAATTGAGGACGACGCAGCGAGCGATGGAAAGGGAAATAATAGGTGTAACCTTAAGAGACAGGAAGAGAGCAGAGTGGGTCAGGGAACAAGCGTGGGTTAAGGATATCATAGTTGAAATCAAGAAGAAGAAATGGATATGGGCCGGGCACGTAGCACGTCGGCAGGATAACCGGTGGTCATTAAGGGTAACTGACTGGATTCCAAGAGATGGGAAACGCGTGAGGGGAAGACAGAAAATTAGGTGGGTAGATGAAATTAAGAAGTTTGTAGGTATAACGTGGCAGCAGAAAGCACAGGACCGGGTTGATTGGCGGAACATGGGAGAGGCCTTTGCCCTGCAGTGGGCGTAGACAGGCTGATGATGATGATGACACGTATTTGCCTAATCTTCGTGCTTGCGGCTTCAAACGCACTTGTGGCTTCGTTTATTGTTGTGTTTTGGCGTTTGTTTCGGATAAAAGAATGGATCGTTGTGAACTTTGTGAGCCAATTTGAATTGGTGAGCCTAAGAAGGCCAAGGTGGTGAAGTGGAACTGCTGAGCATTTGCTGAACTTCGTCTTGCGACAAAGCGGCCCCAGGCCACACGGAGCCAAACGTAGCCGAAAGAACGAAGCTTACACAAATTCGTTCCCATACTGATTGAATCGCCATGCGTTGCATCTTTTATAGACACTATCCAGACTTCCCTCTAGAGTATTATTACACTCTATGCCACAAAGAACTGCTGAAATTAATCCGGAGAGTCCTCCGCTACGGCGTGCTTCGTAATAATATTGTGGTTTTGGCACGCGTAAAGTTCTGCTCGAAGGCCTAAGGCTAGGGTGGAGGACAACTGGGCGTGTTCGTTTAGCATGACCCGAGGTAAAAGGCGCGAAGACGGACAAGGAGAGAGAGGCAAGGGGCCGCTCCTTATTGCCTCTCTCTCCTTGTCCGTCTTCGCGCCTTTTACCTCGGATCATCCTAACGTTGGGCCCGGGGAGTGTAGTCGGGCGTGCATAAAGTGTGCGTCATTCTCAGTAAAACTCCTTGCTGGGCTAGTTGATGCATGACTCTTGGAATTAGACGTAATGCACAAAAAGAAAAAAAAGGAGAAAAAACAGGCGAAAGGAAAGAGCGTCATCTTGCTCATTGAGAATAAACTTTCGGCACATTTGCCTGTGCATTGTAACGCGTGTAAATACGAGGCAAGATTTGTCAATATCAGAATTCTTTGTAGAAGCAAGGAGGTGCTGGAAAAAGAAACGCTATAAGCGTACTACATAAGAAGAAAAAAATACGTGTGTGTTAGCGATACATCCGTAATGTTGCGATCAGCCGAGCTTGAATTTTTAAAATGTTTTTTGAACTAGTACGTGCACAGGGGGGAGCCGATTGTTGTGATGTTATACGCGGAATGTTGCTGCGCATGTGTGGCTTGGGTATAGAAGAACAAAGTTAGTTGCGAGTTGCCACTCTTCCTTTGTGCCTGTTTTTTTTTTTCCTTTAGTGTATTGCGTCTTCTAATGTGCTTCATTCTATTGAACGAGGTGCATTGGTCCGCATGCAAACATGCGGTGCTTCCTTGCAGCATCTGCTTTGGACAGGGACATTGAAAACTTCACTGAAGAGACGCGACCCTTTTGTGTATATAGGCTGTGATGGGCGTCTCGTTCCCTTATGCCTATATATGCGTTCCGCAGTAGCCGATGCCGCGACCTGTAATCCCAGCAGCATGCGGTTATGGAGAAGCACCTCAGTAAAACTTGTTGTTGGGCTAGATGGTGCGCGACTCATGGAATAAGAAAATGCTATACACCAAAGGAAACAACCGGCGAAAGGAAAGAGCGACGCAGAGCACGACGCTCTTTCATTTCGTCTTTTTTCTTTTTTGTATTGCGTCTTCTTATCCCATGAAGCATGGAGAAGCAATTCGGTATGCTCGGTGACAGTGTCCACAGTCCGCTGCAAGATACATTCCTTTTCCGTCATGTTGGACAACCGACCCTAAGTTCGGAACAAAGAATTCTATAGGACCCTGTTTCCCATCGATTCCGTATACGGATTCGATGCACACTGCATCGAATATAAGACGGCTCTGAGAGCGCTATTGTAACGTTTGCGATTGGAACGCCTTTCCTATTCTCTCTCTCACTCTCCCTAGCTCGTAAAACCTCATCGTTAACCTTCCTGTTTAATAATTTCACCCTCCAGCTGTAACCAGCAGTTACAAAGCCGCAATCCGTTAATCATCCGAAACCTGCTACAGACACGTGAGACCTGAGCGTCGATTGTTTCCTTAAAGCAACAATCTTGCGCCGTTTCAACAAACGCGCGGTAAGTATGCAAGCGACGAAGATGCGATTGGCAGCGTTTTCATTCTTATATCGTTTAAGGTAGGCAACACTGCCACATTTCCGACAATATTACCCTCGGTTATTAGAGAAGTACCACGAAGACTCCGGTCTGCAGACTGCTTCTGCGCTGCACACAACCCAATATTCGCAGCATGAGGCTATTGTAATTATATAGCGAAGATGGCGCGCCAGACATTTTGTCATTCAACGTAGGATTAAATAAGCAGGGCCACGAACCTGAACGTAACATTCACAGCTTGCACTCACACAAAGAAAAAAAAGAACACACACACAGGGGGTCTCATACATTCGCCTAAAACGACTCGAATGCGAAAGCCATCTTCTTTCTTTCTTCTTAGTCGATGCATTTAAAGCCCCCGGATTCAGGGGCTTTATACACATTGTTCCTCTCGTATACCCCCTTCCGAAAGTTTTCAGTACCTAACGTGGTTTTGCACTGCCTCCGTGATCGGCTCACCTTTCACCATGCGACGGTGTCATGTAATGACGCC
The DNA here is from genome assembly GCF_013339695.2 of Rhipicephalus sanguineus. Taxonomy (NCBI): domain Eukaryota; kingdom Metazoa; phylum Arthropoda; class Arachnida; order Ixodida; family Ixodidae; genus Rhipicephalus; species Rhipicephalus sanguineus. The sequence continues at coordinate 8,151,462 of NC_051183.1, forward strand.
ATCGTCTGACGGCACGGCATGTGAAGTCATGGTGACACCATCACGTGGTGATGATTTTTGAATCACTAGTGTTGACGCCGACGGTCAATTTTCGCGTTTGATGAAGCATCTATAAGGCTTCCGCCTTAAAAAAATTAAAGCTCGGTCGCGTTGTAACGGACGCTAATTATATGTACCATACAAGTTCACCAACCAAGAAAGCCAAGCGTATATATATATATATATATATATATATATATATATATATATATATATATATATATATTATATATATATATATATATATATATATATATATATATATGTAAGCCTGCTCGAATGCACCATGACGTGATGCAGAGTGGTGGCAGCCGTCCGCGGCGACTCAATAATGCCTCTCGTTCATCATCGCTTACGTGCCTTTATTATTCGCGTTCTTTAAAGGAGCCCATTGTTCCGTTCGTGTGTGTCCGTCTATCTCTGCTACGATCAAAAGCCGCGATGTTTCAGCCGCAGCCACCCCTCTGCTTGACTCACTCACTCGGCGTGGTGATGGCGCCTGCCGTCAACGCGCGCTAATTGAATTGCCGCTCACTCGATTAGCGCCCCAAAACGTCGGCTCAAATTAAGTTTGCGCCGCGGCCGTCGCTCCGCGCGCGGCGCTGTCGTCGACGACGCAGTGCGCGACATCCTGTCTACAGCGAGACGAGAGCAGTCACGAAGAATTCTTTAATCGTGCCATGGCGTGGCTGCGCACTGAAAAGCGCCCATCCAATCACCGGCGAATTCCACTGCCAATCACTTAGGTCTGCAGAGAGAGAGAAGATATACCTGAAGATATATACCAATGACACAATTAAGAAGGAACAGCAGACGACACAAGCGACCATGTCGCCTCTTCCTTCTTGTGTATTGTTATCTCTCTCTCTCTCTCTCTCTCTCTCTCTCTCTATATATATATATATATATATATATATATATATATATATATATATATATATATATATCTTTGTGGGCTGCACGTTTGGAACGCCAGCGTCACAGAGCCGGCGAAGCGACAGCGAAACGTCAGCGTCGGGAGTCAGGCGCATCGCGCCCTGAGCAGCAGAGGGTAGAAAAACAGTTGGAAGGAGTCCCCGGAACAGAAGGTAGACAATCGCAGAACAAATCAGATAATCACAAGAAAAGGACAGAAAAGGATAGGAAACATCACATAATCCCACGAAAAGAACAAAAAACAGCACAAAAGAGCAGATAAACACAGGATGCGAACACCGAAGAACGGATAAACGCAAGATAAACACTTGGGAAACACAGACGATTCAATGCTCCGCAGTTTGTACAGCTTTAACTTGGGATTTAACTGGCTTAGACTTTTTAAATTAGAGGACACTCGAGCTTCGTCTTCAAGAGTGGAACGCGTAATCGGGCAGCGTTCGCATCGCCTTCTCATTGGCTAGGCAGGCTTCGCCTCCCGGTGCACACCTCAACCGTGCCGCCGAGAAAGGAACGTCTGCACGCCTAACAGTGGCCGTTTTAAACTATCCTAGAATGCGTACTGCAAGTAAAGTTGCGAAGATGCCTAGGCGTTCGTAAGGCAATAGGCGCAGCTACGCCGCTTCACACTTTGTCATGATCGCCTTCAATACCGCGACAGTGTTCACTGACTATTGTTAAACTTTATATAGCCCCACCCCTTATGCATATGAGGTGAGGTGGAGTCATATACGTAGCAAATTAGGACTCACAGAAAGAGTGTGTAATGTGTTGTGTAATGTGTGGACTTACGAAAAGAGTGTGTTTTTATTAGTGTGTGGCCCTGCAGAAAGAGGGCCCTTTAAGGTAATACAACTGATTCCTATCTATCTATCTATCTATCTATCTATCTATCTATCTATCTATCTATCTATCTATCTATCTATCTATCTATCTATCTATCTATCTATCTATCTATCTATCTATCTATCTATCTATCTATCTATCTATCTATCTATCTATCTATCTATCTATCTATCTATCTATCTATCTATCTATCTATCTATCCTTATGCGGACATTTGCCTTGCATTAACCAGTTTAGTCAAAATTGTCTTTATGTTGTCGCGTACAAATACAGCATACCCTTCCCCTCCTTAAAGAAAACAAAACAATTGAAATGTTAAAAGCAATCGTAATGCAGCAAGCTACAACACGAGTGTAGGCTGAAAAATCAGAAACAGCAAGTTTAATTGCAGATAACTGCTATGACATACTTAAATATAACACATAAGAATGCACAATGTTGCGCGCATGAGACACGGACAGAAGAGAGACACGATTAGACACACGAAGTGCAAGTGCGAAAATTTTCGCTCACGGCCAACGCTGTTTTTCGCTCACAGCCAAAGACGCCGCCGCCGACGCCGTCGACACCGGAATTTCTGCGCTGTCGCGTTAAATACACAGCCCGCTTCTGTTCCGTTGTGTGTACCTCATGCGCTTAACGTACGCAGTTGTTAAAAAAGAAGCACTGTTTAAGAATTTTACGGTGCCTTGTAATTGGCTTTTTGTTCACTAAATGAAGATTTTTTCGTGAAGGATTGTATTGAATGTCGAAGCTATTTCTCAACAACGAACTGGAGTCGTTGTCGAATGCCTTGCAGAGAAATCTACTCTATCTAGAGTTTGAAAAAGCTTCGTTGACTTGTAATTAAACTATCTCACTCTCTCTCAATATATATATTACATTTATTAGACGAAAATTACATAAGTACATAAAGTACATGAGTACTGTACGTTACACAAGTTACATAATAAAATTGCGTTTATTCGACGTTTCGACTTAAGAAGAGCGGCGATCGGTCTACTTCAAAACGTTGGCTTTCCTTGGATATGGTAATCAATAAGTAATATGAAGTACAGGCGCACGTAAAGAACACGAAAAATGCAGGTATATATATATATATATATATATATATATATATATATATATATATATATATATATATATATATATATATATATATATATATATATATATATATATATATATATATATATATATATATATATATATATATATATATATATATATATATATATATATTATATATATATAGCAGTGGGAAAAGAATCACGCGGACCTCGATAGAATAAGAAATGAAGAAAGAAACTACGACTTTCGTTGGTTCGGCACTGTATATTTTCACTAACGTTTCGTCTGGTGGACCAGACCAGTCAGACTGGTCTGGTCCACCAGACGAAACGTTAGTGAAGATATACAGTGCCGAACCAACGAAAGTCGTAGTTTCTTTCTTCATTTCTTATATATATGCTTCGCTGAAACAGAATACGCGTGCAAGACCAGTAGGGACTGCGCGCTGTTGTCTCTTTTCTTCCGCCTCCAACAAACCACGTCTGGCGAGTCTGTCGGCCGTCTGGAGAGAGAACCTTTAAACCTAGAATCGCGGCTCTTTCTTCCTAAGCGCTTCTGCTTTTTTTGTTTCTCTTCATTTTAGAGCATGCGGTTGAAACTCGCATAGTATGTTTCGCATACTGTAGTATGCTTCGCTTACCCGAGCGACGAGGCAGCGGGCGCTCGCTTTAGGCTCTGGGTTCCCAAAAAAACGTGCCTCGTGGCTGGAAACACTATCCTCATTACAGTTGGCGGTGGGCCCTCGAAGCGCACGGTAGGAGGAGAGCCGAGGGCGTAACCGAATCCTGTGAGCGAGGCACTAACGAGCCGCCCCATTAGCCTAATTGGGCGTCGCTCCTCGTTGTGTCGGCGCTCGCTTCGCGCCGTTGTTTATACGCTTCGGCACACCGGAGGGTTCGAAGCGCCCTCTACGGCGACGACGAGTTACGACCGAGCAAAGAACGGAAACATTTTCAACGAACTGTGGCTACACTGTACTGTGGCGGGCTTGTGACTTCCATATTTACAGCGCGCGACGACATCACAGAGAAAAAGGCGCACAAGACACACAGTGCGCTGACTGACGAATAAAATTTTATGGAAACCAGCGAGCCTGGTAACCAGAAAAAAAAGAACGTACAAGAAACATACGCCGACGGAGCATTAGTGCCGGCAGAAAACAGATGCGTCAAATTTCACTATCAAGCAGTGTAGCGTAGCCAGATTTTTTTTTTCTTCGGGGGGAAGGCTGGGGGAGGACTTTGAACCCCCATCCCGCACCCCCTGGCTAAGCCAGTGATATCAAGGTACTTGATTTTTTTTTTTTTTTTTGCACAGTGCTACTGAGGGTGCGCTTGTACACGTGTCCCGCAATCTTGCAATCACATGTGACTCCCGTGTTTCTCTTGTTAGGGCATCACGATGTGTACCTATGACATTGCAATCAGTGTACTTAGGTTCACAAGATTCAGCGTAATTTTCTTCTGTGCCTTTTTCTCTGTGGTGTCGTCTGGCATCGTAAATATAGAAGCCAAGAAGCAACTCGCCCAACTGATGTTTTGTGGGGCTCAAAAGTGCTTTGCTCCGTTACTTGATCTACCTCACAAGGGAGATGATCAGCGTTTTTATGGCACATTGAATATTTTCGACGAGTAGCGAGGAACCAATGACAAACAATACGCTGTATTGAAAATAGTTCATTCGCATGGAGCTATAAGCTCTGCCTCGCTAACGCGAGGCTGTGTTGCGCAAGCGAGATGAAGGCCAGTCAATAGAGCAATTTAGCTTGTCCGTAGACTTGCACACCCTTTACCTTTTTACGGGTTACCGGGGTGGTTGACAGCGGTGGCAGAAGTTGTGGCGACATCCTGTGGGGCTTTGTCCAACTACAATACCTTTGCGAAAATTTTCAGTCGCGGCAGTGTTCTCGTCAAAACAACATTATGAAAGTACTGTGAGTTAATGATTGTCTCACTGGAAATACTTTACACCAGCCGTTAAGTAAAGCGTGTAAGTTGAAGTTGAAGTTTATCAGTTGTTATTGCCCGTACAGGAAAATTGGTTTATATAAAGCAGTCTTTGTTCGTCTCTGCATCATCAGGTGCCGCTACCAGCGTTGCCCATCTCGTGTAACCCGCATAAACGTAAACGGCAGAAAGCCTACAGACAAACTAAAATTTTCTTATCACAATGCCATATTTGATCATCTAACTACCAAACCAGGGAGACTGACGCGGCGGTTATGTGCAGGTGTGGTTCCAGAACCGGCGTGCCAAGTGGCGCAAGACGGAGAAGTGCTGGGGCAAGTCGACCATCATGGCCGAGTACGGCCTGTACGGCGCCATGGTGCGCCACTCGCTGCCACTGCCGGAGTCTATCCTGCGAAGCGCCAAGGAGAGCGGCGACGACGTCTCCTCGTGCGCGCCCTGGCTGCTCGGTACGCAATGCCTCCTCCTACATCGGCCAATCAGAACGCGCTTTCGTCGCGGATAATATTAACGCGTTAACCTTAAAGAGCTCGTTTCGCAAAAATTCCTGTGTCGGTGTCGTTTGTTGTGAGCGAAAAATCGTCATCTTGTCATCTTAGCCACGACCGAAAAATCGAGAAAGATGCAAGCAAAATAAATAATAAAAATCTTCGTGTTCGAGTGAGAAGCGAACCCACGCCATCTGCGTGGCAAGCAGGTGTACTACCACAGAGCCACGATATTTCTTGGAACTACTTCGAAAAAAAAAAAAACACTATATGAATGCCATGTAGTCGAAGCAGTCTCCTTAACGCATGCAATATTGCGCTGCAGAAGCGTATAATCGCGCCAGGCGTCAAAACAAATGTGAATTGAGCCACGAGTGGGTGTTTTAAAGGCCGACCCATTACAAAGTGCTCAGACTACAAAGCGCTTAATCAACGTTATCAGCAAAAACTTCAACAAAGTGAACTGCTGCGCAGGATCACATGTTGCCTTGCGGAGGCGTAGTGGGCCCTTCGCTGATTTACAAAAGGAATAATTATGGCGTATTGGGCACTTAACAACTGTACTTGCAGTATGCATTCTAGGATACTTTGAAACGGCCAATGTTATGCGCACAGTCGTTCGTTTCTTTACGGCACGGTTGAGGCATGCAGCGAGAACCGAAGCTAGGCTAGCAATTGAGAAGGCAATGCGCACGGGGCCCGCGATTAGGCTATCACGTTCTACTCTTGAGACAAAGCTCAAGAGTAGAACATTTTTTTTTTATGTTCACCCGTATATATTTTTTAAAATAACACAATCATGGTCGATCAATCGCGCTTTTGCTTTAATGTGAATGGTTTCCAACATATCTTCGGCCTAAATCGCGGTAGATGATCGGGGATTCATTCATTTATTCATTTCGAAATATTTCAGACGCAGAGTGAGTCTTGGATTCTGCATTTTAAAGCTCAGCATAATAAATATTTGCGGCACGTCAGAAGTAACCCATGGCATTTCAGAAAGTTTGTGTCCTACAGTGTTTTTTGAAATGACAAGCCGCTTTTCCTTTTATACTTCGTTTCGGCTCACTGGAAAGGCTTCAGATCTCAGAGCTGCTTTTGCGGTGTGCGCGCTATCCTTAACTGTCAAGAAGTTCAAATATGACGTTTGAAAGAGAAATCTCAAGGGGGGACATTTGCAAGGGGTGTCCTCCCTTGCAAGTATCATGGGGGGTCAGGGGAACCAGGACCCCCTGACCCCCCATGATTTACGCCACTGGATGGATGGATGGATGAAAAAGCTTCATTGAGGTCCATTAGACCGCGCTAATTTCCTAGCCCGAAGCAGGGTGCTCCAACGCTGAGACCGAAAGGCCTATAGCCTTTCCGCCCTTCACGGGCTTGTTGGACTACCCATGGCTGTTCTTCTAATGCGAGACTGCGTAGAGCTGCGTCCCACCGCTCTTCAGCAACGCCGCAGCATATGACTAAGATCTATGGTGTCGTTACAATTGTCGCATGCTGTAGGAGTAGAGAATTCCGGATAGATCTTGTTGATTAACAGCGGGTTCGGATAGGTTCTTTTTTGTAAGAGCCTTAGCGTAATGGCCTTAGCTCTATTTAGATTACTGTGCGGAAAGGGGGGGAGGGGACACTGTGTCGTAGGTAGAAGAGCTTGCTAAAAAATGCATTGTACTTTTCTCGTCGTCTGTTGCAGCTATCATAATATTTACTTGCAATTAAAAAACAAGAAACTTGTATTTATTTTTACCTACGATTCGCTCTTGCCAATTAAACGTGAGTGCGTTAGGCATGAAAGAACCAAACGTCCTTTTTACACATAAAAAGGTGTTAAAATGCTAATGTTCGCCTTTTATATTGATACATAGAAGGAGACGCCGACGCAAAAATGTGGCACCGCTACCTGAATAGGCCTGACATACAACAGACCGTTACCATTATGTACAAGCACAAAAAAAAAAGAAGCACACGACGTTACCAGAAAGGAAAAGGTGGTACATAGAGCGTACAAGTTCATTATCGCATATAAGCTAGCGCCACGACATTCCAAACAGGGTGTCGCAACGAAATGTTTTTCGTTTCGGTTTTAGTTTCGTTCCACCGCAAGAAGTTCCGTTCCGTTTCTGTTCCGGATCCAAAAAAAAAAAAATGTTCCGTAACGGTTCCTAACGGTTTTTTTATGCAAAAATTTGAAGTAAAGGTAATCATAAAAATCATTCGATTTGTGTTGTAGTTACTTGCCCTCCTCTTAAGAAAGTGGGAGAAGGGTAAAACACGTTCTTCAGAGCAGTGGAAGTAACTGTACCACGAATTCCTACCAACTAGCACAAATAAGTATTAATTTCAAAGTCATAGTATTTATTTTCTCAAAAGACAAATACGAATTTTTTAGCGGGGTCAATGCTTTGTGTCAAGGGAGTGAGCACGATCTCAGAAGCAGCACGTCATTGAGTGTACTCTTTGATCTGCGAGACCGCTGTTCTGATAAAAAGATAGCCAGGCCTGCGCGGAATACGCAGCACAGTCACAGCGAAAGCTGGAAGAGCGGACTTTGTAGAGCCCATTGTAGAGTCTCTTGGGGCAACTAATACAAGTACACATGCAAGGTACCCCCTACGCCATAAATCATCGCAATTTTTCTGAAGTAGCGAAGTTCGCACTATGCCATTTTTCGTCATTCTTCGGAGAACCGCGGTACCCGCTACACATCTGTAAGCCATTATGTGCACTTTGTGCTGTGGCTGATGATGAAGTATTATGGCTGGGCACTTTGCAGTTGGTGGGAAGCAGTGTTGCGGAATGGGCGCCTCCATTCCATTCCAGTTCCGTTCCGAGGAATTAGAACTTGCCGCAATTCCATTTTCTTCAATTTCTCGGAATGAAAAAAACTTAGCCCATTCGGACTCTGGGAATGGCTGGGCAGCTCAATTCCATTCCTGCAATTCTTCAACGTAGGGAAGGCATCTTGATAGTTTTATCGAGTTGGGAATGAACGTCCCGTAAAGCTGATGTCATGAGATGCATTAAGAACTGCAAAAGTACGCAAAATACGTTACCAAGGTCAACGGGATAGTAGCTTGGTGACATATCTCGTGCAGTACAACAACCCTACTAATTCCGATAGGGGCAGTTCTCAAGCTACCTATAGTATTTGCGTGGTCAGCGTGTTTGAACGAATGGTGGTGTTTTAATGTTGTTTAAGCTTAAATGTGTTAATGCTAAAATGACAACATAGCGTATTTTTTGCTGACAAAAGTAGTATTCAAGAAGACTAAGCAGTTTTGCCACGCGTCTGGAGCGGTCGGCAATATGGAGAAAACTAAGATTTGGTTAATGGGGAAGAAAACCCTCCAGATCTGCTTGTATTAGTTGGAACAGTGCACCGCTCGGGCACCTTGTGCCTTTGCATCGAATAGGGAACGCTGGGCCGCACTGCTCGTCAGCACTCACGCTTGTCAAGCGCGCCTCGCAAGCATGGATGGGGTGAGGAGAACTTTCTGTGTTCGCCTGTGCGCAGGTATGCAATGTCTTTCTTGTCGCAAAGGTTATTTACGTGTGTCAGGTACTAAACTGCTCGTGAGATAAAGATCAGGCTGTGCATAGAGTATTCGCCCCTTTCGTGTGGGGGTATCAATGGGAACCAACGCGCAGAAATAATTTGTTTTCTCCATTCTGTATCTGCTGGGATAGTGCATTTGTTTTTATACTGACTTATGCCTCGGTTTGTAGTAGGCGCGTTGCTTATAAATGTACCGTGCTTGTAATTAGCCAAGCCATTTTAAAAATACTGCTTTATTGTTAATTTCGAGGCTCTGACTTACTAATATTTGAAGTCTGAAAAACAGGACGTAGACGAAAACGTGCCCTATTTTCGGAAAAAGACGTAATTCTATTCCCATTCCATTCCGTGCAAGAGGCGCTTAGTTTTATTCTCATTCCATTCCTCCAAGCGTTGTCCCCATTCCATCCCGGGGTCGCGAAAATCTGGAATGATTCCGGAGTCATTCCAGTTCTGATGGGGCAACTCCGCGACACTGGTGGGAAGCATTAAAGCACACACTGTTTGCGCTATTAGCATTGTCTGATGACTGGATGTTATTTTCCTCTTCTGCCACGCTATATTACATATGTTAACGCGATTCCTTGCCCGACATGACGCCTGTATGGAGTGTTTTTGTGAAGGACTTTCAATCATACAATCACCAGCGTGGCACTCTGATGGAAGACCCGACTGCCACACAGAGGGCGCGGGTTAAATTCCCATCCGATCCTAGAAATTTGTTTCTCATTTAATTTTTTCCTATATCACGCGATAGCGGTCACGGACACCGGCGGCGGCTGACAACTATGGTGCCAAAGTCAGCGGCTGTGATCTCACAACAGCTTTCGTTGTAACAAACTTCAGCGCCGAAATGCCCTCTCCACTTTGGCCCGCATGACAGGCGCGCGAAAGTCCACTTGCGTTAATATAAACACCTATGGTTGCCACTGTTTTCGTTTTTCGCGCAATTTCAACATATCTTTGCTTCGGAATTCCTGTCTGAGGTACGCGCTAATGTAAGCACCTGAGATATGCATAGATATGCATAACTGCTCACTTTGCATGAGCTCAGTTGTTCCGGATTGCGAAGTTTTCTCGTGAACCGAAAAAAGATTGAAAAAATTTCGGTTTGACTCCGGAACGAAATAATAGATAATGTTTCGGTTACGCTTTCGTTCCGGTCAAAAATATCGTTTTTTTTTTTCGTTTTTCGTTTTCAGTTTTTCGTTCCGTTCCGACACCCTGATTCCAAAAGAAACTTTTCAAAGTGCTAATGAGAAAGTCACATTACGAGAAGCTCTCAAATTACTGGGTGTCACATAGAACACGCAGTTGTGTCATCCCGTACATAATAATCAACATAACATAACAAACATTCACATATATATTTACAGTGACTCTTCTCTTTCGCTGAATTTCAAGTCTTGTTAAACTATCATTCACAGTGACAATAAAATAAACAGAACGTTAGAAGGTGCGTTAATATAATTACGGTGATCAGTAACACGTACAGTTCTTATTGACACAAGTCTGGTGGAGACGTATGGCGAACTAAGGTATTCGATAGTGGCATACTGCGCTTGTTGAGAATCAGTTATAGGGTACTCGTTTTATTTATTTATTTAGTCTTTTTTTTTTTGCTTGCCTCGATAACGCGAACCACACATTTTGAATGAAGCCGCTTGTCTAGGCCAACAAGGAAACGTTGGCTTATCGATGTGGCAGCAGTTTTTTTGTAGTCTAGCTTCCCCTCAATATTACTCACAAGGTGGCGAAGAAACCTTGTCGAAGAAAAGTGTCGAAACGTTACGAGAATGGTCGCAGAGTATGCGTTTCGTTAAAGTAAGACTGTGCCAGCGTTATCGTCATCAGCTGAAGTTGCACACGACACTACGATACACTTCAAAGGCGAGGAATGATGATGACGACGACGGTGATGATTTCTTCCGCGTAGCCACCACGTAGGATAGGCCACAAATCGGATAGTATATTCAATGAATAATAACCGCAATAATTAATTTAAAAAGAATATAAATGTAAGACAATGCGAGACACACTGCATGGCGCACTGTGGTGTCTGCATTATATTTTTTGCACTGTGTCCTCGTTTTTTGTATAAATACACTGCGATATATATGTTATTGTTATATGCTGCAAGTTATATGTCATTGTTATATGTATTTGTGTTGCTGATTGTGATTATTTGGTGATCTCGATTATTTGTTTGGCGGTATTGTATTCTATTGTATTCTATTTTTGTGAACCCTCCCCACTGTAATGCCAATTGGCGCTGTGGGTAATGAAATAAATAAATAAATAGATAGATATTTGACATGTTTGTGCACTCAGTAGGCATTTTTCTGCGGCATCGCAGCTAGTGTCTGTGCGTGTTCACGAGCCATAGAATTTGCCCATATGTGTACGAGCCAGTTTCTGTGCAGCCTACGCTATGTTTCAAGTAACTGGGACCTCATGGTATTGAAAAACTCGTAGAGTGTCAGTGAATGTGGTCAAAAGGATATCGGTAAGCTTTTCATAATTTCTGGGCTTCCCTTAATTCATGAGAAGTGAAATGAAACTCTAAATATAATTTCACATAAGTAATTAACTGCATCCGATGTTTCGAAACATGCTGTACCGCTTTCTAATATTCAACTTATATCACAAAATAATTGTAAGGTTTTAAGGTTTGTGCAGCGTAATATATCGCACAGAATATGAACCCGTTTTTGCAATATGGAAAGTAAAAAAAAGAATAGAGAGAGAGAGAGAGAGAGAGAGAGATTTGTCTTTGTGATAGCACGACAACACGACTGAAAACGCTTACTTTTTTACTAATGACTGTGTATTTAACTCTTTCCTGTGTCCTCCCTTTATACCCTATAATATTCGACACGTTTCTTCACTAAGGTGTCTAACAATAATTCTGATAGATAGATAGATAGATAGATAGATAGATAGATAGATAGATAGATAGATAGATATATAGATAGATAGATAGATAGATAGATAGATAGATAGATAGATAGATAGATAGATAGATAGATAGATAGATAGATAGATAGATAGATAGATAGATAGATAGATAGATAGATAGATAGATAGATAGATAGATAGATAGATAGATAGATAGATAGATAGATAGATAGATAGATAGATAGATAGATAGATAGATAGATAGATAGATAGATAGATAGATAGATAGATAGATAGATAGATAGATAGATAGATAGATAGATAGATAGATAGATAGATAGATAGATAGATAGATAGATAGATAGATAGATAGATAGATAGATAGATAGATAGATAGATAGATAGATAGATAGATAGATAGATAGATAGATAGATAGATAGATAGATAGATAGATAGATAGATAGATAGATAGATAGATAGATGACAGCAGCGGCGCTGACGGAGCCTAGCCTCGTGCTGCCGCCTCGTTGACGCAGGCATGCACCGCAAGTCTCTCGAAGCGGCCGAGAAGCTCAAGGGACAGGATTGTGGCGGCAGCGACAGCACGGCCCCATCCTCGCCTCCTCCGTCGACCAAGGCGCTGACCGGAAGGGCCGGCACGGCCAGTCCACAGGCGTCCACTCCGCCTTCGTCGGCGCCTTCCTCGCCGACGCCTGCGGCTGCTCCGCCGACGTCAACTACGAGACCGAGTCCTCCTCCGGCGTCTGCTCTCTCGCCGGCAGGTGACGAACATGCCTTATGTCGATTCAAAGAAAGATGCGAGGCCTGTCACGTGTTTATTACTTGCTACTTCACCTAGATTGTTTGAATTGACAGTTGAACAAGAAAATAAACAAAATGTCAGTCAAATAAACACAATGTTACAAAGTGTTGCAAAAGTTGAGGTCTCCACCCTGGGCAGCCCGGCCGAGGCTGCCCAGGGTGGAGACCTTCACCTGCACCCCCCTCTTACCAGGTGCGCTTGTCTCCCGCCTGTGCTACGACACACACTTCCTGTACACGAGGCGCAAATGGGAACTAATTGCAGTGAACTCTATGCGGAACATCACGGTGACGGCGATGCCAACTTTTCCGTTGGACTGCCCCTGCAACTGTTGTTGCATAGAATAACAGAGAGCTGAGCTAGTTGGTAAGTATTCATTCTAAAAAGACAGGGCGTGCAAACACGGACACAAGAAAGAAGTCAGGACACCACAAACGCCGACTAACAACTGAAGAGACGCACAACGGCTGAAAAGAAAGAAGGCACGAAAACTTATCTGCGCATGCCCATGCAACAGGCAAACCTATCAATCCGGCACGCGTGGCGGTCTACGTGCGCCTCGTTTCTTGTGTCCGTGTTTGCACGCCCTGTCTTTTTAGAATGTTGTTGCAATAACACACGAACACACACACACACACACACACACACACACACACACACACACACACACACACACACACACACACACACACACACACACACACACACACACACACACACACACACACACACACAAAAAAAAAACTATACAGCTACAAATCAAGTACACGTGATAAACGTTCAAGCAATATAATAAATCTTGACTAGCATAGTACAGCAGCTCAATACGTCCCCACTTCTGTTCCAGGACTATAAGAAATCACTATAGGCCTATATCGTATATATAGTCTGTATTTGCCATTGTCTGTCGAGAGAGTTCTCTCTCGTAATAATTTGCACTCGTAAGGTTTTCATTTATGCGCATTCATTATGCAAGACCTGCAGCGCTAAAAAAGACAAGGATCAAGAATGACACGGCACAAGCGCTGATGTCGCCTGTGTCGCGTCTATCTTGGTGCTTGTCTTTTTTAGCGCTGTAGTTCTTGCATAATGAATTACCTCCAACTAGCCCAAGTATCTCTTTTATGTGTATAGGTCGGCAAACTAACTCATGAGTCGACTCAGTCAAACTAACTCAGACTCAGATCGAGCCGTGAGTGTGAGTCTGAGTGAGTCCGGGTGAGTAATATTTTGGCGAGCTTGAGTCCGAGTGAGTCATAACCAATTCCAACTTGCCCAAATGTCAATTCTTCTGCGGTTGAGAAATTTTGGAGAGTCTGTGTCCGAGTAAGTCCGGTTGAGGAAAATTTTGGTGAGCCTGAGTCCGGGTGAGCCCTAAGCACAAAATATATTGCTTGAGTGAGTCTGAGTGAGCTCCAAATTTTCTTCCCGACCTAAGGTGATAACTACTCAACTTCAGTATTACTCTCGGCCTTATGACGGCTCACGTTGATATTCACTTCTACTCATAGACACTTCAACGCACTAGCATTCATACGCCAGCTCAATATTTATTGATCAGAGGCGTGCCTTTACCCCCCCCCCCCCCCCTGGCAAAATTTTCCAAAGGAAGTTCGTGATAAAAAATATCTCGTGTGAGTCATATCTTTCAATGAAGATGTCCTTACTGGATTGCAATCACTGGTAACTCGTATGTGAAGGTACGAGATCAAAATGCGTATCGTAGAGCACCGATTATGCGAAATACTGGCGTTTAAGTGTATTGACATCCTGATTGAAAAAGCTAATTATAGGCTAACGGACTCATGGGTCGACTCACTCATATCCTAGATCGAGCCGTGAGTCTGTGTCCGAGTGACTCCGAGTGAGTAATATTTTGGTGAGCTTGAGTCCAAGTGAGTACGGTTGAGGAAACTTTTAGTGAGTCTGAGTTCGAGCGAGTCCGGTTGAAGAAAATTTTAGTGGGTCTGAGTCCGAGTGAGCCATAAGGGCCAAATATATTCCATGAATGAACGATGGAAACCTTCAAAACCACCTTGGACGCTGCCGCTTCTCAACGTTATCTATGAAATAGATGGCATACGGAAGAAAGCAGACATGGCGCCTCTAGTAGCCGCACAGATGGTACTTCATCATTTTCATATAACGCATAATGACAAAACGAAGATATATACAGATGGATCATGCACTGAAGAAGCGTCAGCCTGTGCGGTTCTTATAGCCGAAATACAGGAAAAGAGGATGCACAAATTATCGCACAAATCTTCATCGACGACAGCAGAATTGGTGGCTATCTTTGAAGCAGTTAAGCTTATCTGCGAGAATTCTGAGGCACGAAAGTGGGTGATATGCACGGATAGCAAACCTGCCCTTCAGCAAATCAGAAATGCGAGATCACTTTACAAAAATGGTGAAATAGCACAATGTATTGCAGAAACGGTGGAATATGCCTCAGCGCAGGGTCACAACATCGTATTCCAATGGATACCCAGTCACACTGGAATAAAGGGAAATGAAGAGGCTGACAGCCTCGCGAAGAAAGCATTGAACGAAGGACGGGATTGCGCAATCCCTGTGTCTGGGGCGGATATTCGACATTTTATAACGCAAGGAGCTAACCATTGCTCGATGGAGAAGTGGTTTGATAGCCCTAAATCAAAGGAATCAGTACTTTATGAAGTTGATCCACACAGAAAATTTCTCATAGCGACAGATCTCCCACGACACTTAGAGACTTTAATCCACAGACTTCGATTGGAAGTAGCCTACACAAACAGCTTCCTGCACAAGATACATCGATCCAACTCCCCGGAATGCATTGTGGTCAAGCAGAAGAAAATGTTCGCCATATTCTTTTGGAGTGCGTTAAATACGCGAATGAAAGAGAAAAATTAAAGAGAAAATTAGCAAGTTTGGACAGACGGCCCCTCACATTAAAGAAATTACTTGGACCATGGCCTGAGATGCATCTTCAGAAAAAGGCGAACATCTTCCTGACAGATTTTTTAGTGGTGACCGGACTGGATAAGCGCCTGTGATAGACAGCCAGAGATTGATTTATATGAAAGGTGTTAGTGCATGTACTGATAGTAGAAAAGGAAGGTGTGCGGGTGAACAGTTTATGACAGTGTGAACTGCTGCAAGCAAACTGTGTATTGGTATGATATTTGAAGTGGTTTCAGTGCGCGGATTGTTCATGTTTAGGTACCGTTCAGTATTATTCTTTTTTTTTTTCGCTGCATAACTTCGTGATATGGAGTAGCCGAGGCAATATGGACCTCAACCTCTCCACAGCAAAACAGTTAGAACAGAACAGAGTCTGAATGAGCTCCACATCTTTTTCCGACCTATGTTTATGTGCATTCATTTTTGTATTTTCCAAATTTTTATATTAGACTATTAGTTTTATGTTTTGTCTGCGTGATATCTTGACCGTGCGCTGCATAACTATGCATATTTCAGCCTATTGGTCTCTGTTGAATATGCACGTCACCACATATA
Organism: Rhipicephalus sanguineus; assembly: GCF_013339695.2. Taxonomy (NCBI): domain Eukaryota; kingdom Metazoa; phylum Arthropoda; class Arachnida; order Ixodida; family Ixodidae; genus Rhipicephalus; species Rhipicephalus sanguineus. Next base: position 8,167,591 of record NC_051183.1, read on the forward strand.
TTCTTGCGTTGACTTCATATGAATACCGAAACAAGGGCATGGGAATAGCAGGAGTCCGTTTGGTACGTAATCTCGTAATCTCTTCGGGCTAACCTTAGTTCCTCTCCGTTTCAACAGCATGTGTCACGTATGCATCAGATGGACTTGCACGCTTAGCGTGAATTCTGTATACCATATATTGCGATCGGGTAAGCATACAGTGCTACGAGACCGGGCTCTCAGCAAAAGTGGTCGCATGGGCGAGTTCATTGATGACCAAGAAATACGTGGCAGCGAGGCATGAAAACAGTGGCTTAAGAAAGAGCATTATAGGGCAAAGCGCTTTTCTTTTATTCTCCTTCTTTCCTGCGTCTGTTTTCTTGTCGGGGGTTTATTTATTCCTTATGTTACTATCGCGAAATATTGATATACGTTCTAATTTCTTGGTCGTGTTTTGTTTGTCCATCACTGTAGCACATTAGTACCTTAGTAACCTGCGATTCGCTGATGACATTGCATTAATGAGTAACTGAGGGGACGAATTGCAACTTATGATTACTGAATTGGACAAGGAAAGCAGAACGGTAGAGAAAATTAATATGCAGGAAACTAAAGTAATGTGCAGCAGTCTCGGAAGAGAACAGCGCTTTGCGATAGGTAGTGGGGCACTGTAATTTGTAAAGGAATACGTCTATACAACACCGTGGTCTATACTCAGGACAGGTAGTAACCGCAGAGCCGAACCATGAGACTGAAGAACTAGAATAAGGATGGGATGCATGGAACACATTCGGCTAGCATTCTTAAATCATGAATGGTAGTCTACCACTATCCCTTAAGAGGAAGGTATATAACAGCTGCTGCTTACCGGTACTTGCCGACGGAGCAGAGACCTGAGGCTTACAAAGAAGGTTCAACTTAAACTGAGGACGACGTAGCGAGCAATGGAAAGGGAAATGATAGGTTTAACCTTAAGGGACAAGCAAGAGAGCAGAGTGGGTCAGGGAACAGACGGGTGTTAAGGACACCTTAGTCGAAATCAAGAAGAAGAAATGGGTAGTACATGTAGCGCGTAGGCAAGATAAACGCTGGTCATTAAAAGTAACTGTCTGGATTCCAAGAGAATGCAAATGTGCGAGGGGGAGGCGGAAAGTTAGGTGGGCAGATGAGGTTAAGAAGTTCGCGGCTATGACGGGCTATAACGCGGCCGCAGCAAGCACAGGACCGGGTTGATCGGCGGAACACGGGAAAGGCATTTACCCTGCAGTGAGCGTCAGGGCCGTAGCCAGGGGGGGGGGGGTTCAAACCCCCCCCCCCCGAAATTTTTCAGTTTTGCTTGCGTATATATACACGCACACATACAAACGCACGCACGAACATACATAAAGTATGGTTGAACCCCCCCCCCCTCGAAAAAATTTCTGGCTACGCCCCTGGTGAGCGTAGTCAGACTGATGATGATGATGTATTTCTAGAGAAATAACAATTGTATATCTGAAGCGAGTATGGTCTCGGTGTTCGCAGGCACAGGGACAGCGTCCGGCGGTGCCGTAAGCCAGGACCTGCGGACGCACAGCATCGCGGCGCTGCGACTGCGAGCTCGCGAGCACAGCGCCCGACTGCAGCACTCCATCGACGCCCTGTTCGCGTGACCGCGCTCACCTGTCCCCCGGGGGAGAAAAGCGGCGCCTCACCTGGCGCCATGAGTCAGTCGGTCAGGGCGCCAATTGAATTAGCGCCGCGGACCACGACCGACCGAGCGAAGCGACGAAACACACCCAGCCCCTGACATGAGACAACGGAGGCCTCTCCCTTTACAGGGAGAGGCAACGCAGATCTCTTCCTCGACGGAGTGGGCGCAGAAACAATGGCTGGTGCCTCTCCTCCTCGCCACCGGCAGCGAAGGAAAAGCCTGGACACCTCTCCATTTCCCTCGGTCCCTAATGTGAGAGAGAGTATGAAAAGGGAGACGAACGCTCTCTACATCCCGACGACGATTTGGTAGCGGCCGCACGCTGATTGGATTAGGCGCCGCCGCAAGAGCGGTCCGTGTGGCCAGCCGCACTCACCCCCGGCGCAACGACGACGACGAAGACGACTTTCCGCCAGCACTCGCGCGCGGCAAAGCGGCGCGCTGCAGCAGTCCATCCGCGGCGTGCCCCAAATCGCGTTAGGTCTAACGATGACAGACGACCCCAGGCTCGGCCGTGCGCTAGCGAGTCCATCCGACAGCGGTCGCGCTTCACTTGGCCGCAGCTAGCGGCCCGCTGCTTTTGTTTCCGATGCGAGAACCCCTCCCCGTGTGCACCCCATGGACGACCACTTCTGATAGTATAAGCGCAGGTGGCGACAGTACGCGACTCTGCACTTATTTCGCGTCTATTTTGCGACATCCTTCTTTTCGCTTTTGCGAGTGCCACTGCATCTCCGTTACACCTCACGACGCCGATACCCGCTGCTATTTCTGTTCCCGAGAGACGACCGATTGTTTCGCCACGATCGTTACTGCGCGAACCGCTGTCTCGCCGAATATAATGGCGCGTTGCAAAGCATCGCCGCGTAAAGGCAAACAGACTGAGCGCGTAGGCGAGGAGGTGGTTCTCGCCGCAGTCCCGTGCTGGCCGGCAAGCGCTGACGGGACGTCCCGCGGGAATGCCGGCGGCTCGCACCATTAGCCACTGCAGCGGCGGCGAAGACGCGGGGCTTTCAATTAGCGAGAAACGTTGTTTTCACTCGACGAAGGCGAACGCTGATGGATGGACCCGCTCGGATCATGAACTCCAGGGAGATGGGCGGACTATACTAGGTGGCCGCCGATACGTCATAACACTCTGAGAGCGAGCAAAAACCGTATAAGCTCAACTGTTATCATACAGCAAGGAAATCTAGAGAAGGCAAAAAAAAAAACTATACTGTTCGCCCCGCTCTCGGGAAGATGCGTATCATGACTTCCGTGCCGGATGTGTCGACGCGCTCAAGCTGAAATCGCCAATGCGAATTTGTCTACAGGATCGTTTCAGCTAATTTGCGCATAGTATTAAAAAAAACACACATGCGCTACGCGTGTTCAGTTGGTACGGTATTGTTCTGAGCCTTATGCAGCATGTCAGGAAATCGTTCCCAATCCGCCAAGCCGGGTAATTAACAAAAATTGCTTAACTTTTTTAATTAATAACTCTAGCAAAAAATCATCAATACAAAAGTTGTAGGACTTATTCCCAAATGTCGGAACAAGTCGTATGCTCATCTATGCTCAGATAACCGTAATTCCGCCAAACTGGGTGATTGACAAAGATTGCTTAATTAAGCTTTAAAATAGTAACTCTAACGAAAAATACTCAATAGAAAAGTTGCAACGCTTGTTCAGCAACGTCGGACTTTCATCTCTGCTAGGATAACTGCCCTGTGTCATTTTTCTGTTTTCCTTTTGAGTGCGCGAAATTTAAACACACACACACACACACGTATATATATATATATATATATATATATATATATATATATATATATATATATATATATATATATATATATATATATATTACAATCCCGAAGAAGGCTTGATGTTTTATATATCAGCCAAGACAGTGACCCTTGTGACAGCGAAGCTCCCTTTAAAGGGACACTAAAGGCAAATAACAATTCATGTCAGAGTGAAAGCTCAATGTATAACAACTTCTAAAATGGCAATATTATCGACAGCAGTTCCCTACATACCGAGAAATAAAGCTAAATGTATCACATGATGAGCGCCACGAGTGGGGCATTTTTGAGGTGATCCCGATGACGTATGAGAGTCTGCCTACAATAAATCACTAGTAATCAAACTAGCAGCAATAAAAAAAGAACCTTCCGTGCATCAAAAGACGTAATAAAATGCTGTTTGTTCGTTTCCGTTTGATTCATGGAAAAAAGAACCTCTGTGGCGTTGCCATGGGGAACGGCGCGCGTGGTTCAAAGGTTCCGTTTTCGCCGAACTGCGCTTCGCCCGACACCCTGCTTCGCTCACGCGGTCGCGTCCCAGTGGTAGTTTCGGGATCGCGTACTGTCGCATGTGCTTTGCGCGCTCGTGAAAGTCGTTCTGACAGAAAGTCAGAGCTTCGATGGCCGTTGTTGCTGCTGTGGGTCCCGCTACTTTCGCTCTGCTGCTACTATAGTGTCGGCGGCCGTGCAGTAAAGGGGGGCAACGTTGGGCACGGCAGCAGTGACGTATGAAAGTCTGATTTCAGGCGGGTGGTTTGAAGTGCGCTAACGCGATGCGGACCACTAAAACGTGATTTTATTTTAAAATAAGCACTTCCTTGGCACAAAAGTAGCACTACGAGGTTTCTGGACCGCTATTTCAACAATCAACGTCGACTTAATATTTGCCTTTAGTGTCCCTTTAAAGGAACAGGAATAATATCGTGTTACATAACGAAAAGGTGAATTGACTCCACCTCTGTATGCGTGGTGCACAGGAAAGTCTGCTTATTAACATGGAACGAATGTTCGTCGCAAGAGCGCTGCGTGCAAAACCAATTATGTGTAGCCAGAACTTCGTTCGTGTATATATTTTCTGACTGGCATGCTCACCCCTTGTTTTATGTGAACTATACCTTATAGAGTGCAGGCCAAACACTTACGGGAGAACACCGAAGGAAACATTCAGTGCTCTTTTTCCAAGCGACGATTTGTGCTACTTTCTGTGGTTTAACGGTGAAGAGTGGCGCCTTCTGTGCAGACAGTGACAAAGGCAGCACCACAAATGACACGCCCTTGCTGCACGAGCGAGCGTGCTTGAAAGCCACGGTCAGATGGTTTGCTCAGTGTGACACGGGTTGTGGGCCGTTTCTCGACTATACGTAAGTCATATATATGGCACGCTTGTGAGCGGAGTGCGAGCCAAAGTTCGTGAGAGGTCGCTAAGTGGGCCGTGGTCCCTGACGAGACCTATTTAAAACGATGTAAAATATTAAAAAAGAAAACACAATTGACGTGTGCCGCTGTTTGCGTGTTCTGCTAATTCAGCAGCGATAGTCTTGTCTGTACTAAGGAAGAGATTTTCTGCGGTGGCGTCTCTAACAACCTCGTTTCCGTACCATGGTTCGATACGCAAGGCTTCGTTTTGCATACTTGATGCGTGTCGGCTTTCCGGTCAAAGCAACGTCTGTAATGCGTAGCTGAAGAAGAAGAAGAGCATTGCTGACGGCACGTGGACACATCCAAACAAAGCAGATCACAGCGTCGAGACGACGACCCGGTGAACTGTAGCGACGTTGTGTGTGTAACTCATTGCGGTGCATCCACGAAAGACTCCATCACCGCGCGACGTCGCAGCGCACTCCGGCGCACACTTAATGCTCACCAAACTCTGAATGGTACCGCTTTCTCGATGTGTGAAGCGGTGGTCCCTTAGATGTTGTACGTGTTTGTGCGCACAGAGAATGTTGGAATGAGTGTGAAAGAAAAAGAAAGTGACGTAAGCCACGTCTCCTTGTACGTTTCTTCGTCTCTTCGCCGTGTAGCAGTGACGGCGGAAGGCATCACCACACGACGGTAAGTTTGCATGACCAAAAATAAACTTCATTGAAACCAATTGGGTGTGGGAATGGGGAAACCAGCATTTGGGAAATGTGCACGTGGCGCCATCTCTCGGCGCGGACAAGCGCAATCCGCTTGTCCGTGTGTACTCCTTTCTTCGTCCCCGTTTGTTTTCGCGCAAGTACTACAATGAACACTAACTTTATACGCACTCCCGAACCCTCCTCGCCCATTGTGATGAAGACTAGCACTCGTACGTGTGTATACGTCAGCAAAACTTTCAAATAAATAAATAACTAAATGTTGCGCAACGTAAACGCGTCCTCAAAACAGTAGACATCTACTTAGCACGCACGCAGGCGCCTCAACACGCGATGGTGACGACGCTCTGTGAAGCTTCGTCGCATTTCCCACATTGCCAGATGATCGCGCCGAATGTGC